>NC_090748.1:97173216-97180716 GCF_036898095.1 Palaemon carinicauda
TCGCAAATTTTTAACAGAGTATTGGGGAAAACATTATCTCTCTCTCTCTCTCTCTCTCTCTCTCTCTCTCTCTCTCTCTCTCTCTCTCTCTCTCTCTCTCTCTCTCTCTCTTTTTTTTAAGTTCGTGTGTAAAATTCTATGGTTTCAAGTAATTGGATCTCACTTTTACAATGATAATAAATAATAATGATAATAGGAAATTCGTGTCCAAAATCCTGTGGTTTTGAATAACTTTCTCATTGTAATAATAATAATGATGATGATAATAATAGTAGTAATAATAATGATAATAATAAGAAATTCGTGTCCAAAATCCTGTGGTTTCAAATATCTGTTTTTCATTATTATAATAATACTATGTCCGTGTCAAAAATCCTGTGTATCAAATAACTGGGTATCATTTTTATAATAATAATAATAATAATAATAATAAGGGAATTGAATAAATAACGAGTGAAGTTATTTAGTGAATAAATAAATAAGAAAAATTGTTTACATAATATTCATAGTTTTTATTCTTATGAGTTCCTTGTAGAAAATAAAAACTATTCTATGTTTAGTCTCTTTCAACTTAAATTTATAAATGAAAATATAAGAATAAACAAAAACTTTCTTAATCTATAAAGAGAATCGAATTGTTCGCAATGAACGACTCCAGTTGACGAAACCATATGCAATGCTTGAACAAAGTTTTTTTTTTTTCTTTTTTTGCGCACAAACCTGTTTTACTCTTTAGGAATAACATGTTTTTCTCTGAATTCTTTTACTTCTGCAAAATATGTAGTTTTTGCTGTTTTGATTTAGCGTTGTTTTGGACACGTTGTGGGGTTTGTTGTCTTTTTCTTGTTCTTAATGTTGTTGATTTTGTTCTTGAAGTTGTTCTTAGGTTCTTGAAGTTGTTGATTTGTTCTTGAGGTTGTTCTTAGGTTCTTGAAGTTGTTGATTTGTTCTTGAAGTTGTTCTTAGGTTCTTGAAGTTGTTCTTAGGTTCTTGAAGTTGTTGATTTGTTCTTGAGGTTGTTCTTAGGTTCTTGAAGTTGTTGATTTGTTCTTGAAGTTGTTCTTAGGTTCTTGAAGTTGTTGATTTGTTCTTGAAGTTGTTCTTAGGTTCTTGAAGTTATTGATTTGTTCTTGGAGTTGTTCTTAGGTTATGAAGTTGTTGATTTGTTCTTGAAGTTGTTCTTAGGTTCTTAAAGTTGATGATTTGTTCTTGAAGTTGTTCTTAGGTTCTTGAAGTTGATGATTTGTTCTTGAAGTTGTTGATTTGTTCTTGAAGTTGTTGATTTGTTCTTGAAGTTGTTGATTTTGTTGTTTTTTTGTTCTTTATAGTTTTTATTCTTGAAGTTATTGTTTTGTTCTTAAAGTTGTTAATTTTCCTTTTGAAGTTGTTAATTTTGCTGTTTTTTTTTCTGTATAGTTTGCTATCTCGAAGTTGTTCATTTTATTGTTTTTTTTTTCTGTAAACTTTTTATTTTTGAAGTTGTTATTTTGCTCTTAAAGTTGTTAATTTTATTGTTTTTTCTGTTTAGGTTGTATCCTTGAAGTTGTTATTTTGTTCTTAAAGTTGTTAATTTTATTGTTTTTTGTTTAGGTTGTATCCTTGAAGTTGTTATTTTGTTCTTAAAGTTGTTAATTTTGTTATTTTTTCAGTATAGTTTGCAGTCATTGTTTCTATAATTGCAAGTAAAGTCTTTAAGGCTTCTGTATTCTGTATATAAATGAAACTGTATAAAAGAAAGTAATTGAACATTAGATTTGATGTTAATTGACAAAAAAAAAAATAATCGTGTTTTCAAGTTCAAAAAAAAAAAAAAAAACTTTAATAGAAATGAAGTGAATAGAGAAAAAAAAAGTGGTTTAAGCTTAAATACTGAATAGGAAGAAGAGGGAATAGAAGAACAAAGCAATCGGAAGAAAGAACTCAAGGAAAAGAATGAGTTTTCAAATATAATAGAATAATAGGAAGAATAAAAAGACACAAGAAAAAGAATGAGGGTTGAAATAAAATAGAATAATAGGAAGAATAATAAGAAAGGACACACGGAGAAGAGTGAGATTTAAAACAACGTAGAATGATAAGAAGAATAAGAAAGGACACAAGGAGAAGAATGTGGTTTAAAACAAAGTAAAATATTAAGAAGAAGAAGAAGAAGAAGAATGCCTTATATAGAAAGAGACGCAATTGTAAACATACACCCCTCCTTTATGTACTCCCTCCCCCTTCCCTCCTTTAACCCCTCCCCCCTCCTCTTCTCATCCTCCCCCTACCAAACCACCCACCTACCAGTACGCATTCCTACATACCCTTCCACCTCATACCGTCACAAACACACACACACGTACGTACGCACTCATTCACACACGCATGAAATCTAGCCTGCTTGAGCGATGTGCTTTCGTGTACTCGCGGGTTGTGTTACACAGGATGCTCTTGCTTGTGCAAGCAAGCTGAGTTCTTAAAAAGGTTTATGCAAATTTCCGAGTGATGTGCTTTAAGCGTTTTGCGTTGCAGGGCTAATTTGGTGGTTGTAGAATTTGCGTGGTTGTAGAGTGAGTGTGAAGATTTGTAGTAGTAGTTGTAGTAGTAGTAGGAGGAGGAGGAGGAGGAGTAGTAGTAGTAGTAGTATTAGTTGTAATTGTTGTTATTGTTGTTGTTGTAGCGGAAACTTTAACGGCATTGATATAAATTACTGAAAGTAATATGGTGAAAATTAGAGGGTAACTAAAAGAAATGTATTATTATTAATATTAGTAGTAGTAGTAGTAGTAGTAGTAGTAGTAGTAGTAGTAGTAGTAGTAGTAGTAGTAGTAAAAAACTGAAAATAACATGGTCAAAATCAGAAGGTAACTAACAAATTATTATTATTATTATTATTATTGTTATTAATGTTATTATTATTATTATTATTATTATTATGATTATGATTATTGTTATTATTATCATTATTATTTGTAGTAGTAGTAGTAGCAGCAGCGAAAACCGTTACAATATTATTACAACATTCATTGAAAGATATTTTAATAAAAAAAAACCAAGGCCTACAAACGACCTAAATACGATTATTTTTACCTAGTTATATTAATTCATATTCAAAATATAATGAGGATGCGAGAAGCGAGAAACAGAGAATATAATCCGATGAATACGTTAATATATCGCATTAGATTTTGATCCGTTCAGTTCTGTGTTGAATTGGTCATATTAATTGGATGATTACGTTTAAGTGATTGATGGTTTAGTTTCCTGGTCTTAAGTATGTCAAAGCGATAATGTTTGTGTAGTTTGTAATTTAAGTATATATATATATATATATATATATATATATATATATATATATATATATATATATATTATATACCTGTATATATACATATACACACACACACACACACACACACACATATATATATATATATATATATATATACACACACACACCTGTATATATACATGTACATACACACACACACACACACATATATATATATATATATATATATATATATATATATATATATATATATATATATATATATATATATGTATATATACACACATATACGTCATCATCATCATTATCATCAGCTCTAGCTAGCTCACTGCAGGATAAAGGCCTGAGACATGTCTTTCCTCTTCCTTCTGTTTATGGTTTTTCTATACCAGTCTGTTCCGAAATTTTCTTGGCTCGTTAATACATCATACATATGTATGTATATATATAGGCTACATATATATATATATATATGTATATATATTTATATATATATATATATATATATATATATATATATATATATATATATATATATATATATATATATATATATAACAAGCTCTATCTTGTATCAGAATAAAATAGGAAAACTAGATAAAGAAAGCACTCATACTTTAATTATTAAGTCCTGGATGAGCCCCCCGTGTGTAAAACTTCCGCAAGACTAACTTTAATATATCTACATACAAGACTCGCTAGCAGCAATGCGAGCCCTGTAGTAGCCTATTGGAAAAGTCTCTGCCTGAGGATTTTATGACCTGGGGTGCGATAGTTTCTTTTGTTGTCTGGAACCTCACCATCCTTGTGAGCTAAGGATGGGGATTTTGGGGGAGATTATAGGTCTACTTTCTGAGTCATCATCAGCCATTGCCTGGTCCTCCCTGGGATGGAGATCATGATTATGTGGTCAGTCTTCATGGCATTGTTCTGCTAGGTAAGGTATTGTCATAGTTCCTTACCTTTGCCCTTCATGAGTGTCCTTTAAACCTTTAATTTGCCTTATGCCTCACACTTGTATTCAATTTGGGAGAGTTGACGCAACAATGTCCTCAATACATTTCAGCCTTGGAATCGAGAGGTACGCCAAATTGCTTTTACACACCCTGCTACCTTCATCCTTCATTCTTTCATCTGTTTTATGACTCTCCTATTAATTTGCTTTAGCATACATACGCACACACACACACTCACACTCATATATATAAACGATCATTTCTACAAAATATAAATTTTTCCTTTTCTCCAGAAAAGATAACAATCGTCTATTGCCAACAACCCTTTTCTACAGGGCCTCTTCAACCTTCCTTTTCGTGTTGTGTAACAAAGGAATCGCCTATTTCCAGTAGAATCTGCCCTTTTCCCTTTGTATGGAAAGCATCCGCGATCTTCTGTGTCGCTGCACTGGATAATGGAAGTTCGTCTTTTGTATCTTCCAGGGGCCCTCCTTCCAGGTGAGGTCCTGGAATCTCCCACCCACCGACTGTATTTTTCGCTTTGTAGCATGGCGACGGAGCACGCATGCGCATCGCCAGGCAAAACACCGTTGTAAAATCTCAAGGTTCTCTCTCAGTCATGCTTGTGTTCTCCAAGGATTTGCAAGGCTTCTGAGTTGTTGTTGTTGTTATTTTTTTTTTTTTTTTTTTTTTTTTTTTTTTTTTTTTTTTTTTTTTTTTTTTTTTTTTTTTTTAAGAAAGTTCTCTTGCTTGAGGGTACGTACACTCGGGCACACTTCTATTTCATTTCACTTCCTTTTGTTTTGTTAAATTTTTTATAGCTTATATATTTTATTTTCCCTTGCTTCTTTTCCTCACTGGGCTATTTTCCCTGTTGGGGCCCCTGGTCTTACAGCATCCTGCTTTTCCAACTAGGGTTATAGCTAGGTAGCTAGGCAATTGATAATAATAATAATAATAATAATAATAATAATAATAATAATAATATCCGATACTGAGCGGGTGGAAGGGAACCTCAATTTAATAAGGAACTGGAGAATTACGACAACGCCAAATGTTCTCAAATTTATTTCCATCACTAAAAAATAACAACGTTTCAAACATCTCTGTGTTCATAATCATGTTCCTGGGTAAAAGAAAGTAAAACAATAAAGAGCAAGCTGTACATAAATATTGTAAACAAATAAATTCTAAGGTACAATATTTATTTGTACATAAATATTGTAAACAAATAACTTCTAAGTTACAATATTTATGTACAGCTTGCTCCTTATTGTTTTACTTTCTTTTACCCAGGAACATGATTATGAACACAAAGATGTTTGAAACGTCGTTATTTGTTGGTGATGGAAATAAATTTGAGAATGTTTGGCGTTGTCGTAATTCGCCAGTTCCTTAATAATAATAATAATAATAATAATAATAATAATAATAATAATAATAATAATAATAATAATGATAATAATAATAATAATAATAAGTTCAGGAAGTCTCCGGGGGTTCCAGAAATGACTGCATAGCCCCCCCCCCCCCCCCTTCATTCATCTCTCCTACTTTATCCTCTCCTATCGAGGACCAAGGGGAGGGTTTAGAGGAAAGAAATATTTAATAGCACTGCAGGACTGGTTTTATTATTTTTTTTTTTTTCTTAGAAAAGTTATTCCTCGCCAGTCACGATTGTCCTAAACTAACTTGATAGTTTGGTAATCTTAGTGTGTATGTATGTATGTACGTTTATTTCTTGACTAATAGGAAAATTGTAGGAATATTGTAAGTGGAAAGAACCAAAAAAAAAAAAAAAGAATAAAATAAATTTATTAATTAATTCGTCTCCAATGCCAAATGTAATTTGATTTTTTTTAATTAGACTCAAGTGCCAAATGTAAATAGATTTTTTTTTTTTACTAATGCCAAATATAAGTCGAAAATAATTGAATTCGACTCTAATGCTAAATGTAATTCGAAAGTAGATGTTTGAATTTGACTCAAAGGGAATTCGAATAAAATGTTTGAATTTTACTCAAATGCTAAATTATTCTTTTTTTTTTACTCAGATACAAAATGAAAATCGAAAAAAATATTTGAATTAGACGTATATGTCAAATGTAATTCGAAAATTTTTTGAATTTGACTCAGATTCCAAATGTAATTCAAATTAAAAAAAAATATTTGAATTCGACGTATATGTCAAATGTAATTCGAATTTTTTTTTGAATTTGACTTAAATTCCATATGTAATTCGAATTGAAAAAATATTTGAATTAGACTTATATGTCAAACGTAATTCGGAAATATTTTTTGAATTTGATTCAGATTCCAAATGTAATTCAAATTAAAAAAAAAATATTTGAATTAGACTTATATGTCAAATGTAATTCGAATTTTTTTTTGAATTTGACTTAAATTCCATATGTAATTCGAATTGAAAAAATATTTGAATTAGACTTATATGTCAAATGTAATTCGATTTTTTTTTAATTTGACTCAAATTCCAAATGTAATTCGAATTAAAAAAAAAATTACTCAGTGACAAGTGTAATTCGAATTTTGTTACTCAAATGCCAAATGTAATTATGTCAGATGACGAGTGGGGGACAAAGCAAGATTGAGGCGGAGAAAGAAAAGTTTATTTTTTGCTTTGTTTTTCTTTACACATGAAAGTGATGAATGAGCTAAAGTTTGTCCGGAGTTTGGAAAAGATTTGCCTAAGGTAGGAGCTGAGAGACACAGCGTGGGGGTGGGTGGGGGGGGTGGGGTGGGGGGGGGAACCTTGCTTGAGTCTAAATATTTACCGATGTACTTGCGTAGAGAAGACTTGGCAGAATGGATAATGGGAATAAATGTGGGGGAAACCAAAGAAGGTGAAAGAGATAGAGATTATTATTATTATTATTATTATTATTATTAGTAATCCTAAATGTAGCAATCCTGAAAAAAGAATTGTCCGAAGAATTGCTAGCTGAATGTAGCAATCCTGAAAAAAGAATTGTCCGAAGAATTGCTAGCTGAATGTAGCAATCCTGAAAAAAGAATTGTCCGAAGAATTGCTAGCTGAATGTAGCAATCCTGAAAAAAGAATTGTCCGAAGAATTGCTAGCTGAATATAGCAATCCTGAAAAAAGAATTGTCCGAAGAATTGCTAGCTGAATGTAGCAATCCTGAAAAAAGAATTGTCCGAAGAATTGCTAGCTGAATGTAGCAATCCTGAAAAAAAGAATTGTCCGAAGAATTGCTAGCTTGAATGTAGCAATCCTGAAAAAAGAATTGTCCGAA
>NC_090748.1:97185716-97193216 GCF_036898095.1 Palaemon carinicauda
TTTATAACAAAAACTTATAATTTATAACATATATACATCATAGTATTAGTATATTAATAGAGGTGCACTGATAGAATATGGGCCTCTTGCTAAGCTCCACTCTTCAACTTTTTTTTATGTTTTCTTCGAGTCTGGGCAGTATAAACTAGTAGTTTTTCTTTATTTCCTTTCTTTACGGGGCTATTTTCCCTGTTGGAGCTCTTGGGCTTATAGCATTTTGCTTTTCCAGCTAGGGTTGTAGCTTAGAAAGTAGTAATAAGAAGAAGAAGAAGAAGAAGAAGGGTATCCGTTCAATTGGCATCCGATGTTAAGCAAAAGTAATTTCACCGGAATATTTTTATTTTTTCATAGGGAAAAAATTATTCAAACCTGTATATGTCGATGGCAGTTGCAAGAGCAGTAATGGAAATATCATTACCTATGCCAACGAAATTGGGAGGAGATTATGTTTTTGCGCCCGTTTGTGTGTTTATGAACTGCTTTCTGGCAACAATTTTAGTCGTTGAGTAATTTAACTTGCAGGGATTAACTTGTCTGTAAAAAGCTGAAAATTAATTAAATTTTGGAAGGTCAAGTTCAAAGGTCAAGGTCACGGTCAAACAAAATGTCCAATTCACGTAATCATCCATAAGTTTGGAAATCGTTGTCACAAAGCCTTTAAACTTGATTCATATTTGAGTGTATGAAAATCCACGTCAATTAATACATGTTAAGGTCAAAGGTCAAGGTCGAGAAAGAAGCGGCCGCGGCGGAGGTCTGCGCTCTACTGAGTGCCCCTCTAGTTCCATTCTGTTTTATTTGTTGAAATTTCGATTTTTGGGGGGTTTTTTATCGCGTATGCCCACACATCAGGCACTACGCATGCGCGCGCGCGCGCCCTTAAATACCTGAACTTCAGGGGAGGATGTTTTATTGGAATATGACATTGAATACTTTGATTATGAACGCCCTTGAACTTGATGTAAATTGAGACCTTTATTTATTTATTTATTCATTTATTTATTTATTTATTTATTTATTTATTTATTGTTTATTTTTTTGTGAACTTGATGAAGATTGAAACCTTTATTTATTTATCTATTAAATTATTTATATATTTATTTTTGTTAAAGATACATACATTCCGTCTATTATCTTTCTCTTGTAGCATCCTACTTTATCAACTAGCGTTTTAGCTTAGCTAATAATAATAACAACAACAACAACAACAATAATAATAATATTAATAATAATAATAATAATTCAATTATTTGAAATCATTAGTTCTATCTGACCTTCAGTGTAAAAGATTAAATTCTAATTTTGTTGTGTTTACTCAGGTTTACCATGATTGGTAATATATATTCACATGTATATAAAGGTTAAAGGTGTCTGGCTTCAGTTCCAATTTTATTAGAATAGATGCTCACCAGAACGTCAGTCGGGCAAGCCCAAACCCCTCTATGGGGTGCTCTAGCACAGCAATCATCTCCCTAGTAAACAGCTTAAAGTCTTTGTGCGGTTTTTTTTTTTTTTTTTTTTTTTTTTTTTTTTTTTTTTTAACCACAAATATTTACTGAATTACAAGTACGTATGCAAAGTTCTAAAGTTAAAATAATAAAACAATTAAAAAAAAAAAGCCCAATTATTAAATGAAAATATCTTCTCGAAATCACATTATAAAACTAAAATTGTTTCCAGTTGTTGGACTGTTTTCCGCTGTGCATTTAAGCATTTGAACGCTGCCGTTTTGTAACACTATACGCGCTGTTTCGAAGAATGAACGGTTTCAAGACCGTTTTCTGTTTTGGAGTATGATGGTTATGAACGCGCAGGTTTCAAGACCGTTTTCTGTTTTGGATATGATGGTTTATGAACGGCGCAGGTTTCAAGACCGTTTTCCGCTATGGATCTAGTGATTATGAACGCGCAGGTTTCAAGACCGTGTTTCCGCTATGGACCTAGAGTTATGAACGCGCAGGTTTCAAGACCGTTTTCCACTATGGATCTAGTCAGTATGAACGCTTAGGTATCAAGGTCGTTTATCGCTATGGATCTAGTGATTATGAACGTGCAGGTTTCAAGACCGTTTTCCGCTATGGATATAATGATTAAGAACGCGCACTTAATGAAACATCATTTCCGTGGTTTCCGTCACGCCCTGAAAAACGGTCTGGCTTTTTTCTGATAATGTAGAAGGTAATTAGCTGTAAATTATCCGGCTTCTGTTTCTGGCCAGGAACGAAATGGGTGATTATGAATGTGCTTTATTTTCCTTGGGAATAATCTATTATCAATTTTCATATCCCGTTTATTTGACCTTAATTCTTTCCAATACTGAGTGGAGCCCGGGGGTGGGGGGGGGGGTGGCGTTTTTAATCTGTAATGAATTTTTGTAGGAGGAAGATGTCGACTGCGTGTTATAGTTTAATATTATTTGTAAGTCGTTGATATACATTATATATATATATATATATATATATATATATATATATATATATATATATATATATTATATATATATATATATATATGTGTGTGTTGTGTGTGTGTGTGTGTATATAAGAATCACGAAAGCTGACACGGGATTAATATAAAATGTATTATAGCTACGAAATGAAAAATGAAAAGACTTGATTGGAGCTAGTACTTTCCATCCACTCAGGACATTAACAAACTCAACAATGAGGCTCATTGTTGAGTTTGTTAATGTCCTGAGTGGATGAAAGTACTAACTCCAATGAAGTCTTTTCATTTTTCATTTCGTTACTATAATATATATATAAATATATATTATATATATATATATATATAATATATATATATATTATATATATGTGTGTGTAGTGTGTGTGTGTGAGTGTGTGTAGTGTGTGTGTGTGTGTATAATGGTCCTGTATAATTAGGAGCAAGTGTCTGGCTATATTTATATATAATTATATATATATATATATATATATAATTATATATTTATATATATATATATAATATTTATATATATATATGTGTGTGTGTGTTACTGGGGATTAAAAAAGTAGTCATACCCTGATGAGACGGAGGTCCGTGTGCAAATCAATCTAGATATTTACCGTCAATTTTTGACGGATCGCGTACACTAGTTGGCAAATAACAATCAGTCTTTTTGTCAATAAGAAAGACATGGTATAAAGGAGAGAGAGAGAGAGAGAGAGAGAGAGAGAGAGGAGAGAGAGGAGAGAGAGAGAGGAGAGAGAGAGAGAGAGAGAGAGAGAGAATGAATATTTTCCCAAGGCCAAAACTATGATTGGCCATCTGCTGATTTCTATTTCTACTTGGGCTTCCGTCTCTCGAATGAATCTGCTGGGCGAATGAGTTCTTAGTAAATTTGCATATTTATGAAGAACTGGACTTTTTCCACCATTCCTGACTAGCCTTCTTTCTTCTCTTCTTTCTTTTCTTCTCTTCTTTCTTTTCTTCTCTTCTTTCTTTTCTTCTCTTCTTTCTTTCTTTCCCGACTTGGTCGAATACTCCTCAGTCATTTTTGTAGCTCAAGTAATTATTTTTTTTTTTGTAACTGAAGTTTCCCCCGCTTCATTAGTTAATTCGTATCAACTGGAGAATTCTCTCTCTCTCTCTCTCCTCTTCTCTCTCTCTCTCTCTCTCTCTCTCTCTCTCTCTCTCTCTCTCTCTCTCTCTCTCTCTCTCTCAGGAAAAAATGAAAATGAATTATATGCTGAGAAAAATTAGCAAATGCCCAGAGACTCTCTCTCCCTCAGGAAAAAATGAAAATGAATTATATGCTGAGAAAAATTAGCAAATGCAGAGAATCTCTCTCTCTCTCTCTCTCTCTCTCTCCTCTCTCTCTCTCCTCTCTCTCTCTCTTCACCTCTCTCTCTCCTCACACACAGAAAAAATGAAAAGGAATTACTTGCTGAGAAAAATTAGGAAATGCCCATAGACTCTCTCTGCGCTTAGTGTTACTGTATGCTAGTGAGTCCCATTCTGTGATCCGAAATCAGCTGATTTAACGTGGATAACAAAAGGCTATCAGCACAATATAGCTACAAGTTTTCGTAAATAGTCGGTGATTAGTTTGAGGTCAGGAAAGTGGGATAAAACGTCGGCATAGGATAGTCATCTTGTGACTTACTAAAAATCTGAACAAGATGGCGCTCTATAACACAGGCAAGGCATGGATGGACATTGCTGCAATCAGCAAGAGTAAATTGCATGAGTTGGCACAAAAAGAAATAGACTTCTTGGTAACAGAGGTCTTTAGTAACTCCAACCAATGTGACGAAAAAATATTCTCAAATATATTGAAACAATATGATCCAACAAACTGGAGCAAGTCTGCGGAAAACATCATAGAAGAAATTCCAAAGATCCAGGTGATAAAGAGACTTATAAAGAAAGTTTACATCAATCAACACATTCCATCAAAGGACAATAAGAAGTCCAATATGGTGAATATGCTGATTGATGCATTGGGAAAAAGAATGCTAAAATGGTGCAATACATGTAAGATATGGTATTCCATTATTAATCCCCATCAACTGATCAGGAAATGCGATGCATGTCATGTACCAACACACCCTACATGCGCTGAAATACAGTAAAAAATAAAAAATAGAGACACAAAGGTATTCTGCCCAACATACCAAGTCTGGATAGAAAATCTTTTCATCCTTCCATCCCCCCTCATGTTCTCTCTTTTCATCCTTCCATCCACCATCATGATCTCTCTTTTCATCCTTCCATCCACCATCATGATCTCTCTTTCCATCCTTCCATCCACCATCATGTTCTCTCTTTTCATCCTTCCATCCACCATCATGTTCTCTCTTTTCATCCTTCCATCCACCATCATGTTCTCTCTTTTCATCCTTCCATCCACCATCATGTTCTCTCTTTTCATCCTTCCGTCCACCATCATGTTCTCTCTTTTCATCCTTCCGTCCACCATCATGATCTCTTTTCATCCTTCCGTCCACCATCATGATCTCTCTTTTCATCCTTCCGTCCACCATCATGATTCTCTTTTCATCCTTCCATCCACCATCATGATCTCTCTTTTCATCCTTCCGTCCACCATCATGATCTCTCTTTTCATCCTTCCATCCACCATCATAATCTCTCTTTTCATCCTTCCGTCCAACATCATGATCTCTCTTTTCATCCTTCCGTCCACCATCATGATCTCTCTTTTCATCCTTCCGTCCAACATCATGATCTCTCTTTTCATCCTTCCGTCCACCATCATGATCTCTCTTTTCATCCTTCCGTCCACCATCATGTTCTCTCTTTTCATCCTTCCATCCACCATCATGATCTCTCTCTTCATCCTTCCATCCACCATCATGTTCTCTCTTTTCATCCTTCCGTCCACCATCATGATCTCTCTCTTCATCCTTCCGTCCACCATCATGATCTCTCTCTTCATCCTTCCGTCCACCATCATGATCTCTCTTTTCATCCTTCCGTCCACCATCATGATCTCTCTTTTCATCCTTCCGTCCACCATCATGATCTCTCTTTTCATCCTTCCGTCCACCATCATGATCTCTCTTTTCATCCTTCCGTCCACCATCATGATCTCTCTTTTCATCCTTCCGTCCACCATCATGTTCTCTCTTTTCATCCTTCCGTCCACCATCATGATCTCTCTTTTCATCCTTCCGTCCACCATCATGATCTCTCTTTTCATCCTTCCGTCCACCATCATGATCTCTCTTTTCATCCTTCCGTCCACCATCATGATCTCTCTTTTCATCCTTCCGTCCACCATCATGATCTCTCTTTTCATCCTTCCGTCCACCATCATGATCTCTCTTTTCATCCTTCCGTCCACCATCATGATCTCTCTTTTCATCCTTCCGTCCACCATCATGATCTCTCTTTTCATCCTTCCGTCCACCATCATGATCTCTCTTTTCATCCTTCCGTCCACCATCATGATCTCTCTTTTCATCCTTCCGTCCACCATCATGATCTCTCTTTTCATCCTTCCGTCCACCATCATGATCTCTCTTTTCATCCTTCCGTCCACCATCATGATCTCTCTTTTCATCCTTCCGTCCACCATCATGATCTCTCTTTTCATCCTTCCGTCCACCATCATGTTCTCTCTTCTCATCCTTCCGTCCACCATCATGATCTCTCTTTTCATCCTTCCGTCCACCATCATGTTCTCTCTTTTCATCCTTCCGTCCACCATCATGATCTCTCTTTTCATCCTTCCATGCACCATCATGATCTCTCTTTTCATCCTTCCATCCACCATCATGATCTCTCTTTTCATCCTTCCATGCACCATCATGATCTCTCTTTTCATCCTTCCATCCACCATCATGTTCTCTCTTTTCATCCTTCCATCCACCATCATGATCTCTCTTTTCATCCTTCCATCCACCATCATGATCTCTCTTTTCATCCTTCCGTCCACCATCATGATCTCTCTTTTCATCCTTCCATGCACCATCATGATCTCTCTTTTCATCCTTCCATCCACCATCATGATCTCTCTTTTCATCCTTCCGTCCACCATCATGATCTCTCTTTTCATCCTTCCATCCACCATCATGATCTCTCTTTTCATCCTTCCATCCACCATCATGTTCTCTCTTTTCATCCTTCCATCCACCATCATGTTCTCTCTTTTCATCCTTCCATCCACCATCATGATCTCTCTCTTCATCCTTCCATCCACCATCATGATCTCTCTTTTCATCCTTCCATCCACCATCATGATCTCTCTTTTCATCCTTCCATCCACCATCATGATCTCTCTTTTCATCCTTCCATCCACCATCATGTTCTCTCTTTTCATCCTTCCATCCACCATCATGATCTCTCTCTTCATCCTTCCATCCACCATCATGATCTCTCTTTTCATCCTTCCATCCACCATCATGATCTCTCTTTTCATCCTTCCATCCACCATCATGATCTCTCTTTTCATCCTTCCATCCACCATCATGTTCTCTCTTTTCATCCTTCCATCCACCCTCATGTTCTCTCTTTTCATCCTTCCATCCACCATCATGTTCTCTTTTTTCATCCTTCCATCCACTATCATTTTCTCTTTTTTTTTTTTTTATCCTCCCTCCCACCTACCTCTTCGCCTCTTTCTATCCTCCCTTCCAACCTCCTCATCTCTTCTCTTCTCATCCCATCCACTCATCTCTACCCCTCCCTTCCTCTCATCCTCCTTTTCACCTTCCTGTCCCCTTCTCTCCCTCTCATCCCCACTCCCACAATGAGAAGAAGTGAGAAGGTGAAGGAGGTGTAGGGAATAATGAGTATAAGCGTGAAAGTGAAGGAAGTGAAAGGAAGAATTAGAGGAAGAGAGAAGGTGGGGAAGGTTGAAGGAAGAATGAGACGGGAGAAGGCATGGAAGATGGAGGGAAGAATGAGAAATAGGGAAAATGTTAGTAAGGTTGGAGGAAGAATCAGAAGGGATAAACTTTGGAAGGTGGAGGTAAGAATCAGAAGGGAGAAAGTGAGAAAGGTGGAAGGAAGAATGAAAATGGAGAACTTGAG
>NC_090748.1:97200716-97205716 GCF_036898095.1 Palaemon carinicauda
TAATGCCTGTGATATTTAGTAATAATAATAATAATAATAATAATAATAATAATAATAATAATAATAATAATGAAACAAACAAACGTCGGACTGACTGAGATATGGAAACGCAATTAATTAATTTTTTCCTTTTCACTTTTCACGAATTCCCTTTTAAAAAATTCCCCTCCCCCCTTTTTTATCTTATAAATAGACGAGCCATTAGGTGAAACGTAGCCGTGATGACATTTTTTTTTTTTTCTGGAAATGGCTTCAATCGAAACATTTCATATCAGAAAAAGAAACGGAATTTTCAGTTGTGCGTTGAATATTTCGTGCTGAATAAAAGAAAGCATTTTCTATTTTTCTCAATGCTAATAGAATTGTTTATGTTATTATTATTATTATTATTATTATTATTATTATTATTATTATTATTATTATTATTATTATTATTATTATTAATATAATTGTTTTGTTATTGTAGTTACTAATTATCACTAGTATTATTATTGTTATTAATAATATTGTTATGGTTGTTATTTTTACTAATTATCCTTGGTATCATTGTTTTTATTATTATTATTATTATTATTATTATTATTATTATTATTTTCATTATTATTATTATTATTGTTTTTATCATCATCAATGTTATTGTTGTTGTTGTTGTTGTTGTTGTTGTTGTTGTTGTTATTCTTCTTTTTCTTCTTCTTCTTCTTCTTCTTCAGAAACAAGCTAAAATAATAAAGGTGTCACTCTTTGAAAAGAGGAAAACTGAGATAACAGAAGAGAAATTTTAGTAAATCGTTACGAAAATAATCTTTAAAATAGTATAAAAACTGCAAAATAAATAAAAATAAAAAATAAATGAACTGTGATTTCTAACATTCAACGGACTTATCCAGAAAACAAACAAATAGAAATAACTATTTCATTATGAATGAAAATCCAAGTTTAATTAAATATATTTGATGCATATTGCGTGATATGGGGAGTTTTCAACGAATTAACATAATAATATTAAATAATTGATTCCATTAGATTACTAGAATCTCTCTCTCTCTCTCTCTCTCTCTCTCTCTCTCTCTCTCTCTCTCTCTTTCTGAAGAGAAACGAAAGTCAGCATGCCTGGCTGCCATATTTGTCACGAATATAATCCAAGAGATGGCGCCCCAACAAAGTCTTTATTGATAAATCCGGTTTTCAGCTTCTTGAAACTGGCTTAATCAGTTCCATACTTGGTCCGATCAGTGGCAATACATGTCCTTTTTATTGATTTAATTTGCATTCAATAGGATTCTTCGCCCATTTAGCAATCGCTTTATGAAACTGAGTTTCTAGATGCTTGTATGTTGTAGACTGCATTCGATGGAGCCTCAACATCTAGCCAACCTTCTCGAGTCAGCAGCTGCCATTACCTGGCCCTCTTTGGTTCTAGCGTGGGTGGAGAGGGGCCTGGGTGCTGAACTTATGCATATATGGTCAGTCTGTAGTGCATTGTCCTGCCTGATAGGGCAATGTCACTGCCCCTTCTTGGTCCTAGCGTGGGGTGAGAGGGGCCTTGGACTGATCATATGTATTTATGCCTGTCACTAGGGCATTGTCCTGCTTGATAGGGCAATGTCACTGTGCCTTGCCTCTGCCATTCATGAGTGGCCTTTAAACCTTTAAACCTTACAGCAAATGTTAACGGTGATAGTGACTGGTTAACCTATCATAACCTTTCGAAACCTTGCTGGTGAGATTATTATTTTTCTAATACACAGAAGAGTCACAACATACCATGAAGTATAATTCACGACTGATTCTATGTCCAATGGAAGACTTTGGAAACCTCTTCTAACCTCTGTATTCCCAAACCACAGTATTGCAATCGTACATCTTTAACGTGTAACCTTTTCTTTTTTCTTTCCTCCTATTCCAAGCTTCTGTCAGGGCTATGGTAAGCTAGGCTATTAGGATAAATGAAGGACATATCACTTAATGATTGCTGGCATGTTGCACTGTCACATGAATAATTAATAGTAATGCTATTGATTAAGTGATAGAGCTATTATTATTATTATTATTATTATTATTATTATTATTATTATCATCATCATTGTTGTTGTTGATGCTGTTATTATTGTTATCAGCATTATCTTTTGTGATATATTTGAAGTTTATTAATTATTTTTTGCCTGGTGATGACAAACTCTTATTGTGAAGGGTACCATTTTTCGTATTTTTGATATCACTGCAATAATATCATTAAAATGACTTTCAGCTTTATTATGTATCTTTAATTTTATTCTAATCTACATTTTGCTGTTCATTTGAAAATGTTAATATTTGTTAGATATCATTGAAATTTATCCAATTTCATTATTATTATTATTATTATTATTTTATTATTATTATTATTATTATTATTATTACTATTATTATTATTTAAATTATCAAGTTATACATGAGATCACTTTTGTATTTAGCAAAATATATTCGAAATGTTACGCGCTTGCCTTATAGTTTAGTTTCCCTTCTAGCGCGACAATTATGAAGATGATATCGTTTTCTTTGGTGGTTAATTGACAACGTTTTCTATAAACTGCTCGGCATTGTACAGTAAACTTCTTTATATTTGTTTTATAATATTTCTTCTGACTTCTAATAAAACAATTAAATATGGTTACGAATTATTTACACGGAGAGCTTGTTTTACGTGTGTGTTTGTGTGTGTGTTCCAACGCACATGAGAGTGCTTACATGATAATATTCCTTGTGTCTTGACCAAAAGAAAAGTAAGAGTAAATATATTGTCAGATGGTTTTTGAACTTGCCTGACTTTCACTTGTTACAATGAACCGGTCTTCGGTGAATTGTCGTCTCACCTTCATTTGCAGGTATTGCAACAGTATCTTGTGCATTCATTTTCTTCTTCTTCATCTTGTCCTTATTCTTCTTGTTATTATTATTATTATTATTATTATTATTATTATTATTATTATTATTATTATTATTATTATTATTATTATTATTATTATTATTATTATTATTTTAGTAGTAGTAGTAGTAGTAGTAGTAGTAGTATTAAAAGAAAAATAGTTCCATTTTATTTAGGCTTTTTCTTTATGGGTATATGGAGCACATACACACACACACACACACACACACACACATATATATATATATATATGTGTGTGTGTGTGTGTGTGTGTGTGTGTGTGATTTAAGCTTTTAGTCTCATCATATACAACCTTATAACCTTCCTTTGTGTGACTGAAAAACAAAACTCGATACAAATATGTATGTACAGCTGTACAGCTCTTATAGTAAGCAGTTTACAAAGCCAGGCTGCATATAATAGCCCCAAATGGGATATTACTCGCAAAAGAGGCTGCCACTACACTATACCCATTTTAAATAACAAGCTATTTAATTTTGTAGATATTCGTCGAAAGGTTTGGTAAGCCCTCTCAACAGGTCCCTTGTAGGGTGAGAAATTTCTTTGTCTTCTGTTTTTACTTTTAATTTGCCCATTTTTAAGTGGTGGGTTTGTCATCTTTCAGTGTATTTAGAAGTGGTGGTTTTGTCATATTTTAATGTATTTTGAAGTGGTGGGTTTGTCATCTTTCAATGTATTTTAAAGTAGTCTGTTTGTCATCTTTCAGTGTAGTTTAAAGTGGTGGGTTTTTCATCTTTAAATGTATTTCGAAGGGGTGGGTTTTTCATCTTTCAATGTATTTTGAAGTGGTGGGTTTGTCATCTTTCAATGTATTTTGAAGTGGTGGGTTTTTCATCTTTCAATGTATTTTGAAGTGGTGGGTTTGTCATCTTTCAATGTATTTTGAAGTGGTGGGTTTGTCATCTTTCAATGTATTTTGAAGTGGTGGGTTTGTCATCTTTCAATGTATTTTGAAGTGGTGGGTTTTTCATCTTTCAATGTATTTTGAAGTGGTGGGTTTTTCATCTTTCAATGTATTTTGAAGTGGTGGGTTTTTCATCTTTCAATGTATTTTGAAGTGGTGGGTTTGTCATCTTTCAATGTATTTTGAAGTGGTGGGTTTTTCATCTTTCAATGTATTTTGAAGTGGTGGGTTTGTCATCTTTCAATGTATTTTGAAGTGGTGGGTTTTTCATCTTTCAATGTATTTTGAAGTGGTGGGTTTGTCATCTTTCAATGTATTTTGAAGTGGTGGGTTTGTCATCTTTCAATGTATTTTGAAGTGGTGGGTTTGTCATCTTTCAATGTATTTTGAAGTGGTGGGTTTGTCATCTTTCAATGTATTTTGAAGTGGTGGGTTTGTCATCTTTCAATGTATTTTGAAGTGGTGGGTTTGTCATCTTTCAATGTATTTTGAAGTGGTGGGTTTGTCATCTTTCAATGTATTTTGAAGTGGTGGGTTTTTCATCTTTCAATGTATTTTGAAGTGGTGGGTTTGTCATCTTTCAATGTATTTTGAAGTGGTGGGTTTTTCATCTTTCAATGTATTTTGAAGTGGTGGGTTTGTCATCTTTCAATGTATTTTGAAGTGGTGGGTTTGTCATCTTTCAATGTATTTTGAAGTGGTGGGTTTGTCATCTTTCAATGTATTTTGAAGTGGTGGGTTTTTCATCTTTCAATGTATTTTGAAGTGGTGGGTTTGTCATCTTTCAATGTATTTTGAAGTGGTGGGTTTTTCATCTTTCAATGTATTTTGAAGTGGTGGGTTTGTCATCTTTCAATGTATTTTGAAGTGGTGGGTTTGTCATCTTTCAATGTATTTTGAAGTGGTGGGTTTGTCATCTTTCAATGTATTTTGAAGTGGTGGGTTTGTCATCTTTCAATGTATTTTGAAGTGGTGGGTTTGTCATCTTTCAATGTATTTTGAAGTGGTGGGTTTGTCATCTTTCAATGTATTTTGAAGTGGTGGGTTTGTCATCTTTCAATGTATTTTGAAGTGGTGGGTTTGTCATCTTTCAATGTATTTTGAAGTGGTGGGTTTGTCATCTTTCAATGTATTTTGAAGTGGTGGGTTTTTCATCTTTCAATGTATTTT
>NC_090748.1:97210716-97218216 GCF_036898095.1 Palaemon carinicauda
AGCATTCGTTAAACTCGTTATAAGGAACCACTTCGCTTAGACTGATAACGTTAGTCATTATTGTGTGATAAAGAATATATACGTATCAGAATCGTACAAATATTAAGCTTATTATTTTTAGAGGAATTCATATTTAACCATTTTGAAACTACCTTTATTATATGGATCTATAACATCTTATTTAAAAATAGGAATTACCGATGTGATAGTGTAAGTGTTATTCTATAGCAAGAGTATTTGAGGAAAATGATAACTATTTTTTTTTTATACTAACATTTTAAGAGTGATAAGAAATTCAAGTCTCAATTAGTTTAGGAACAATGTCTCGACGTTGGAAAGAAACCAGCTTTTTAGGAGGCTCCAGGACATCAAATGTAAGGGTGCCCTTCAACGTTGCACTTGAGGGCGACTATGAAAACGTTCATCGGAGTATGGGAGACTTACGCCCCTCCAGGTCCCGTGAAAACAGGGGTCCTTACTATTCACCCAGAAGCGATGACGCCCCTTTTACAGGCAGTATGGGCAGGATTCCAACACCTGGAACTGCGGGCAGTATGAACATGATTCCAACACCTGGAACTGCAGGCAGTATGGGCATGATTCCAGCACCTGGAACTGCAGGCAGTATGGGCATGATTCCAACACATGGAACTGAGGTCACAGTGTCAGAATGTAAAGAAATTGGTGTAGTAGAAGGGAACCGCCGGATACCCTTAGCATCTTTTCAGAGGGACGTCGTCATGGCACAGGACGATAACATGAGGAGGGCGGAATCCATGTCGACTTTCACTTCGTCAGGTTTGGTGAGGAATACTAATGTAGCTGGAGTGTCCTTTGCATCTGGGTGGCACGAACAGAGAGTCGTTGTTGATTCTGAAAGGGAAACCTCCGTGATTGCTACGAGGACAGCGGCATCTTCAAGTCGCATACATTTCTCTGAGGGGAGCCAGAAGAGATCTTCACAAATTCACAGCAAACCTGTTAAAGATGAGGAATTGATAAAGAGAGATTACAAAATGCACGTTTATGGAGATTCTACTGATCTTTGTGAGTCTTATGGTTTTAGTAGCTATTCTGACAGTAACTCTTGGAAAGTTCCTTTAGATGTTCATCACCCTGACATCAATGATCATATCTATGATGAAATCCGAGAATCTGACAGATTTGGCCAAGTTAAGTGTGAGACTTTTAAATCTTGTGACAATTTGCAAGAGGATGTACAAAAACCTGTAATTATTGATGAGTATCTCAAGAAAACTAGTTTTAAAGATCAAGATAAATATGAAAATGTAAAATCACTAGCTGCCTCTGAGAACAGAGCACATCAAAGGTCATCTGAATTGATTAAAAATGATGTTGAAAAAACCTCTGACACTGACATTAGTAAGGCTACATTGTTTCAACCTATATCAGTATGTAAATCCACTCCAAATTTGACAACATTCTCTAGTTTTAATTCCCATATTAGCAGTTCAGGAGGTACACATGAAGAAAACCCAAATGTTAAAAATGTCGATGTTCATTCAGATGAGAAACCAGATTTTGTTACATGTGATGCAAAGTCATTAGGTACTGAGGAGGAAGTACAGTTACCTTACCAACGAAAACCTTACCTTGAGACTAATTTAGATGATATTTTATGGTTGCCAACTCCCATAAAGACAGATCCACAAATGAAACAACCAGATGACTCCATAGAAGCTAACACAATCCAAGCCGAGTCTCCTGAGATGAAGCTAACATTGAAATCATCAGCAGAGTGCACTTCAGTGGTTAATGAAATCACTGACACCCAAACTAAAACAGATCCCACTATAAGTATACCTGATGATGATTTGTCTGCATCCATTCCTGGCATAGTCAAACCAATAGAGACAGATCAGAATAAAACAGAATGTTCAGAGGAATATGCAGTATTGCCTGAAAAAGATTTGGAAACATCAGTTAAAACTATTGCCCCTTCTGATTCACTTAATAACCATTATGTAGCAGATGATATTGACATGAAAACATCAGTAATAACAGAGCCCAAAGCTGAAACAAACAGTGAAATTCTGACAGTAGTCGACCAAAATAGACACTCTCTTCTCAAAGCAGAAACTTCAGAAGAATCATTTGAAGAAAGTTTTACTTCTGACAACGAATCAAGCACAAATATGATCACAAAAACCACAGCTGAAGAATTGAAGATAAATCTAAATAGTTCTCACATGAGGTCAAGTAACGCCTCTTTTACCCTTGAGAGACAAAGGTCAAGGACTTCCAAAAAATCAGTGAAGAGACCCTCATGTCCACCACCCCCACCACCTGCAGTTAAGATTTCATCAGAAACAGATAGTAGTTTAATACGAAAAGAATGTGATGCTGTCATACAAGACTCAGACATTTCTGCATCTCTATCTCCAGATCCATCAGAAAGCACACTGAATTTGGCCTTTTTAAGTGATGAAAAAACTTTATCAGAAAACCATGAACATGATAGATTAAAGCCTTCATCGCAAGATTCTTCATTTAGTTCTGTAAGTGGAAATTATAAGTCCAGTTGCATGTTGCCTCATAGTATTACAGAAAATACTAAAGAAGATAAAGATGAGGAAGATGAAAAATACAAAAGCACTTTTCTTGAAGAAAAGAAGTATTCCTTCGGTAGTGAAGTGCTTAAAGAAAACAAAATTGTGAGTGAAACAGTGTTACAAGACATTTCAAATGACAAAACAGATGAGCTAGAAAATGTGAATAGTGTAAGAGAAAAGTATGAAGTGACTGTTATCGGATCTGATCAATATAATGCTGCAAATAAAGAAACGTTAAATGTTATGAAACTGAGCAATGAAAATGTAAGTGAGGAATTAGCACCACTTCCTAAAATTTCTGATTTGGACACCCGGAGTGACGAAGACGTATTAGAAGCAATATCTGATGACTCTCGCTCTGCATCTGTAACTCTCATTGACGAATTACCGGACAATGTGACATTTGAGGATAATGACCCAAAGGAGCCACCTCCTTATAGTCCTCCACCACCTCCACCTCCCCCACCTCCGGAATCTGAGAGTCCTGTCATTTCATCTGAAATGTCATCATCAGACATTGAAGGGCGTAGGTCACCATCACCACCCCCAAGACCTCCTTCACCCTTGACATACACAGGACCCTCAACACCTCCGTTATATTTTTCATCGCCTTTGCCGGAGCTGCAGGGTACTTCTCTTGGGTATCAGATAGATTTACTAGCTTCACTCCCTGGTGCAGAAGACATAGCAATACTTGCTCAAAGAATTTTGTCACACGAGAACGATTCAAGACACTCGCCATCACCCCCACCTGTACCTCCACGTCCTAAACACGTTGGAAAGTTCTTTTATCACCCAATAACTTCCCTAGACCTCCATAAACATATCTATGAAAATGTACACCATACACAAGGCAAAACTGTTGGTCACATTGGAGATACTCATTCATTTAAGAATAATAATTGTGAAGATAACGAAGGCATCGAAGAACATGATCATGATGAGATTCTCTATGAAAATATTAACAGTCTACAACTTCAGAGGGACACCCTAGGCAAGCAGGATGGAAGCAAGTCTATTGATGATGAGTGTATATATGAAAACATAAGAGGTTCTTCAATTTGTAAAGATCCAATGAAGGATCCTGAAGACCAACAGGAATGTATTTATGAAAATGTTGAAAGCCTTAGAGACCAGGATAAGAAAACAAGACCAACCCAGGGTAATGTTTCTGGAATCAAAGAAACGTCCGGACTCAAAGTACACGGACATTATGATGAGAATTTCTTGGGGCATGATTATGAGACAATTGATAAATCACACAGTAAGGTGGATGACACTCGGTTATTTAAGAACCAGAAAAGATATCACATTTACGATACGATAAGAACTGACGAAAGTGAAGCAGAGGACCACCAAATAGAAAATGAATCTAAAAATCATGAAAAGACATATGGACATGACAAGTCTAGTTTTGAGCATCAGTACGCAACTGTTAATAAAACCAAGTTAGTAGACAAAACAAATGCTTCTTCTAGTGAAAGTAGCATCCTAAACCATACATACGCTGTAATCGACAGATCCCAGCTAGGAGGCAGTCTTGATGACAAGGGAAATGATCAGGAGGAAATATACGAAAATGTTCCTAGGTTTTCCACCCAAAGAAATGATGAGAAGAGCAAAAGTGAACCTTTGCAAGAAGACTGTTTTTACGAGAACTTAGGCGCTTTCCGGAAAGGTCTCAATGACTACAAAAGGGAAAACGCGGGACATAGTTCAAGAACAACAGTAACGTCAAGTTTTCGAAGTAGCAGTTTACCTCGCCCAGAAGAAGAAAGAGCCAAGACTCAAGAAGAAAGACCACCAACGCCCCCACCTCGTCATAAACCAGCAGTAAGAGAAATGGCCTATAGATCAGCTTATTCTCCTCCTCCACCACCAGTTCCTCCTTTCAATCCGGACGCCTTTCTGCAAATGAGCGAGCAGAAGTATTTCGACGATTCCAACGACTTTTCATCACCGAGAGAATCAAACCGTGGCAATGTGTCTATAGAGAAAGAGCTGTTCTTTGATTACCAAAAGGAGAAAGAGCTGTCTTATGATTACCGAAGTCAAGTCCAGGAGTTATTGCACCTACAAAAGCAGCGCCGGCGCTGGATCAAAGAAATGAGCCGGCATCAACCGCAGGGACAAAAAGGTAAATGCAGTCATTGTTTATCGGAATCTGTATCATGTTTATTTGATTTTTTTGCTTTACATGAGGTTGTTCATGGTTTAAGGCAATGATAAATATGGAGTAAACAATACTTTCTCTTTGTCATACAAAAAAGGACACCAACATTATCTTCTAGTATTATGGGCCATTTCATCGCAAGCTCTTCTTATACAGTAGTTGAAAACTTGATTATTATTATTATTATTATTATTATTATTATTATTATTATTATTATTATTATTATTATTATTATTATTACTTGCTAAGCTGCAACCCTAGTTGGAAAAGCAGTATGCTATAAGCCCAGGGGCTCCAAGGGGGAAAATAGCCTAGTGAGGAAAGGAAACAAGGAAAAATGCAATAAGACCGGAATAAAAGTTAGATTGATATGTTTGAAAATATTAATAAGATATGTAATTTTTTGTGATGTTGAATCTCAGATGTAAACACAAATAAGAATTTTTATCATGACCCTTTTTATATTATTCAAAGCTTTATTTATTGGTTTGAAATTATTTTGCGCTTTGTTTTTTACATCATGTTTATTATGGTTATTGATTTGCTTTGGATTAGTCACGTCCGCTTTTACATTCTCAACATAACCACCATCAAGTGATTTCATGTCAGAAAAACAAATTATCTTGAATAATAACTGAAATATAACTTTTTGGGGGTGTGTTTAATATGTACGTGCTCATTATTTATTTCCAACTACTACTACTACTACTACTACTACTACTACTACTACTACTACTACTACGTGATAATAATGATAATAATAACGTACAAAGTTGTTTCCATTTTTTTATCAAGTTTCATGAGGCACCTAACATCTTTACTACTAATCGACTGTATTTCTGTCTAGTTATTATAATTTAATTTAAACTTATTTCTTATAATCTTTTGGTTTCGTGTTGGGTAATGTTTATAGATGCATAAATTCGTTTTAATATTATCAATAAAATTGAGTGTCATTTTGCCATTCTTATTTGTATGAGCAATTTTTACCCCTTAATTACGATGAATACACCATTGGATATATAATAACAAAGTACCATGGTTAAATTACAGCTTCGGAAGCTTAAATATTACAAGTAGGTAGTAGGTTGCCCAGGGCACCAGCCACCCGTTGAGATACTACCGCTAGAGAGTTATTGGGTCCTTTGACTGGCCAGACGGTACTACATTGGATCCCTCTCTCTGGTTACGGTTCATTTTCTCTTTGATTACACATACACCGAATAGTCTGGCCTATTCTTTACACATTCTCCTGTCCTCATACACCTAACAACACCGAGATTACCAAACAATTCATCTGTTAAGGGGTTAACTACTGCACTGTAACTGTTATTATTATTATTATTATTATTATTATTATTATTATTATTATTATATTATTATTATTATTATTATTACTATCCAAGCTACAACTCTAGTTGGAAAAGCAAGATGCTATAAGCCCAGGGTAGAAGAGACTCTAGCTATGGTAAGCACCTCTACTAGGAGAAGGGCACTCCAAAATCAAACCACTGTTCTCTAGTCTTGGGTAGTACTATAGCCTCTGTACCATGGCCTTCCACTATCTTGGGTTCGAGTTCTCTTGCTTGGGGGTACACTCAGGCACACTGTTCTGTCTTGTTTCTCTTCTCGCTTTGTTAAAGATTTTATAATTAATATATGAAATATTTTATGCTAATGTTGTTAAAATTCATAATACATTTTATTTTAATTGTAAATTACTTTTCTTATTTCCTTTCCTCACTGGGCTATTTAACCTGTTGGAGCCCTTGGGCTTATAGCATCCTGCTTTTCCAACTAGGGTTGTAGCTTAGCAAGTATTAATAATAATAATAATAATAATAATAATAATAATAATAATAGTAAAATTGGTGTGAAAACTATAATAATAATAGTAGTGACAGTGTTGTTAATACTCGCGTGTCTCCCATGCAATTGCGCCTGAGTTTGGGGAGAGCAGAGGTTGCCTGGTGAATGTGAGGTGTGTGGTTTTGGGGTAGAAGGTTGGGGGGGTGGGGGGGGGGGGTTGAGAGAACGTAGTTCGGAAACTGTGGGTTGCCCTATGTCCAGTTCAACCAACTCATTACTGCAATGTGTGTGGCTGATGGATGATGAGTCACCAGTGAGCTAAATCATATTTTATTTTATTTTTATTTTTTCTTAGGTATGAATGTTTTTTTTTAATTGTTATACGATATATGGTGTCTGCTTGAGTGTTAAAGCATTATTTAACATGTTTAAAATTCTTTTTCATAATAGTTTTGATATAAAATTTGTGTATTCCATAATTGTAATAGTCACCCAGTAAAATAAATTCCATTTTCTTTAGATACATACATTTTCCTTATATGTAGGATTAACTACTCTATTTATTATCTAAACACATTACAGTCGTAATCATTATAAAATTAAGCTTATTTGTAGCAAAACAGTTTCTTTTCTTGATATTTAAAATTAGTTAAACCTCATATTATGAAAATTATAGACATTGACATGTTCTGTATGTTCATAATTATAATAGGCCCATTATAGTGAAAGATTTCTAATGTCAGTATTCCGTTTGTTGGAGAGTAATTAACTATGTCGAAAGAAATATGAAAGAAATGTATTTGAGCCTCGTTTTAGAAAGCAACAGCTGTGACCCTAACCAGAAATATAAATTTCCAAAATCCGGGAAAAACAAAATGTTGCGTGTGGCCTTTTATTTATTTATTTTTTTTTTTGTATCTTTAAAACGCAGAATTTTAAAATAGT
>NC_090748.1:97220716-97242455 GCF_036898095.1 Palaemon carinicauda
GTTATTATACGTTCATATTATATATACTGTATATTATTGTTACTATTGTCGTTGTTGTTTTTGTTATTATTATTATTATTATTATTATTATTATTACAAGCTAGGTGCTATAACACCCCACACACATTACACACACACACACACACACACATATATATATATATATATATATATACAACTTGCCCCCTTCGTATTGGAATTATTATTTATTTCATGATCAAGAACACATGTTATTTCACTCAAGTATATACAGAATTTAACTATTCAATCACATAATTATATACTTACTTTTACATTTACAAAATATGTAATCAATTTTCTCTCTCGTTCATTTAAATAACTTTTAATTTTAAAGTTGAACTTTTTATTGGGGAGAAATGTTTCTTACAGATAAAATAGAGAAATGCAAAAAAAAAAAAAAAATCTTTAAGGAAATGAAAAATATCATTAGTTCTTAATTTCATGTCAGAAAACCTTTTAAACAGATGTGTCCTCATTTTGGGAAACCTAAGAACGTCAGTCATTAGTATGAATTAACTAGGTGTATAATGAGGTTTGTCCATGACATATATACTTTTAGAATATGCATAAATTTTAGATGGAATTCATGACCTTTTTGTACAATTGATAAAAATATTGTAACTCTTCAAGGAGAAAGACACTCCAAAATCAAACCATTGTTCTCTATTCTTGGGCAATTGATAAAAATATTGTAACTCTTCAAGGAGAAAGACACTCCAAAATCAAACCATTGTTCTCTATTCTTGGGTAGTGCTGTACCGTCCGTACCATGGTCTTCAACTGTCTTGAGGCAGAGTTCTCGTGTTTGAGGGTACACTCGGGCACTCTATTCTATATTATTTTACTTCCTTTGGTTTTTAGTTTTAGTTTTTGTAGTTTATTTATGAAAGATTTATTCTAATGTTGTTACGGTTCTTAAATTATTTCATTTTAATTGTTAATTACTTCTCTTGTAGTTTATTCATTTATTTCTCTTCCTCTTTTATTGTTAAAGTTTTATAGTTTATATAGGAGATGTTTGTTTTAATCTTGTTGCTCTTCCTTAAAATATTTTCTTTTTCTTTGTTTCCTTCCTCACTGAGCTATTTTTCTTGTTGGAGCCCCTGAGCTTATAGCATCCCGCTTTTCCTACCAGGGTTGTAGCTTAGCAAGTAATAATAATAATAATAATAGTAGTAGTAGTAGTGGTAGTAGTAGATTAATTACTTCTTAGTGGGTTTTTGAACAGCAATAGTTCAGTACTAATCCAGGATGTCTGAAAACTTTAAATCAATCAATCAATCAGTACTAATTTCACATGATCATTTTAAAAGTAGTGGTACTAAACCACCTATTGTAGTTATCATCTTATCTTTTAAGAAATCGTAAAGTCTTGGCTGTAATCAAATAACCCAGATAAGACTGATAAAATCACTTTATCATTTGTTTCAAATGATCCAATTTATATCAGTATTTACTGCAATACTGATATTTTAATACAATTACTCATTAAAACTTATGGTGCAATCTTCTTCAATATGCAATCATATATATACGTTCCTCGTGAGAGATTTAATTTACCTTAAACAAAAGATTAATGTTATTTTCGGAATATATTCCAGAGTTTTAGGTCTGACAATTCATGAGAAATTGTTGGAATAAATGTGCAGTATAATATTTTAATGTATGAATGTATGTATATATGTAGTAAATGCGACTATATTTGTTAGCATACATAAGTATATGCTTAGCTCTTATGAAAAATGTGTGCGTGTATTATAATTGTATGCTTTGTTCTTATAAATAAAAAATAACATTAAAATATTAGATAAACTTCCACATAAAGTGTTGAAAATGTCTTCGAAAAAAAAGGATTAACAGACTGATTTTATTATTGCAAATTATATAATATATTCCAAAAATTCATGTACTGGTTAAAAAAAAAAAAAAAAAAAAAAAAAAAAGCATACGTCATGCATATTGAAATGTGTCCCATATTTTCCAAGGTCGTCAGTGTAAACATTGGACTAATACAATAGGTTGTTTGCATAGTCTAGCACTAGCTCTCTCTCTCTCTCTCTCTCTCTCTCTCTCTCTCTCTCTCATATCCTGTTAGAGCTAGGACCCTCCATTATGGGCGTGATTACGCGGAGACAGCCAGTAGTAAAATATTTTTTTTTTCCTGATAGGTAGCTTGTCATCGGTTAGGGAATAACTTAGAAAGTTAAGTTCTGATGCTTTTACTTAAATTTTCGTTTGGAGAGATATATATATATATATATATATGTGTGTGTGTGTGGTATATATATATATATACTATATATGCACACACAAACATGCATATACAACGTATTATTGTATATTTATTGTTGTTTTATATATATATATATATATACCTTATAGTACAACTAATCATACTATGCATTGAAATAGAAAAAAAAACTGTATAAGTAAAATGTAAAGGAAAGGAAACTTATATCATACGTGGAAGAGAGAGAGAGAGAGAGAGAGAGAGAGAGAGAGAGAGAGAGAGATAATTTTTTTCCAAAAGTTTTTTAAGGTTCAAAGCATAGCCATTGAATACACGAATTAAAACTGAAAGCATTTTGATACGAATATGGAATATAGGTAGGACTACCTCGTGCATGGCACTATGCAGAAAGAAACTTTAGATCAACACACACACATATATACATACACACACACACACACACACACACACACATTATTACAACTTTAAATTCTAACCATGTGAGAGACTGAAAGCCATCTTCACATTCCAAGCTCAAGTGCCCATTTCTTCTTATCAAGGTACCCCCTCTCTCTCTCTCTCTCTCTCTCTCTCACGCATACTCATATACAATATATATATATATATATATATGCTGTATATATGTATATATATATGTATATATATACATATATATAGGTATATATATATATCTATATATATAACATATACAGTATATATATATATATATATATAAAGAATACTCATATACAATATATATATATATATATATATATAAAGAGAGAGAGAGAGAGAGAGAGAGAGAGAGAGAGAATTAACCCACAGAGTTTATGAGCCCATGAGATGTTTATGAAGCATTTTTTAACCAGCGACCGTCCATTTTCCTTCTCGGATATTAGACTCTCTCTCTCTCTCTCTCTCTCTCTCTCTCTCTCTCTCTCTCTCGTATCCTTTATTGTTCATTCTTTAGTTCAGTGGGTATCCTGAATGAGAGAATTGTTCTATTGTATTTATAAACCAAACTCCTTCATGTGTACTGTCTATGTTCACATATCACACAGTTGCTATAATGTATAGTCTCTTTTTCTAAGCCTTTTGGGTTGTGGCCACTTTTGTATTTGCATGAGAGAGAGAGAGAGAGAGAGAGAGAGAGAGAGAGAGGGGGGGGATGTGTATGATGTTTCAGGCTTAGGGTATAGTTTTCATCTGTCAGGTGATAAACCTCTCATTATTTTCATTTTAGGGTCCCCTACGACTTTAATAATAATAATAATAATAATAATAATAATAATAATAATAATAATAATAATAATAATAATAATATTTCGAAGCCAACGTTAACCCTTCTATGAGAAACAAGAATTTCTAACGCTAGCTACGACTGCAATAATTAAAAGTATCCGTGCTAAAATAAGGTCAGCTTAATGTACAATAACTCATTATAGTAGTAACCAGTTGAGAGAGAGAGAGAGAGAGAGAGAGAGAGAGAGAGAAATACTTGTTGCTGAGAGAAAACACCAGAGGGGCTGTTTAACTGTAAAGGACAACTTTGTCCGTTGTGGGATGGAAGGAAGTGAGGAAGGGACACTGGGTGGGACCGTGGGGGTTAATACATGCCTGGAGGGGGGGTTTGGGGTGGGGGTGAGGTAGTATTAATCCTCCTAGGGGATGCAGATGAATGAGATGAGGGAAAGAGAACCTACATGGAGAAGCAGGGGGTAATGGGGAGTTGGGTGGAAGGAGAAGGGGTGTACCTACACACAGCTGTGGTGTGTGTGTGTGAAAACTGGGGAGAGAGAGAAGTCACTCAGTCAGTGTTATGGACTTAATACGGTGTAGTTTGAGCGCTCTACCTGTTAAGGTGTAATGGCGATGTGTTATTAACGTGTTTTCTATTATTGTAACTCCACACCTGTAGGTTTTTATTCATAGTGAAGAGCCAGTGTTAGGAATTCACCTCGTGTATATAATGGACTCTTTAGAGCTTCATTTTTTAATACTGGTGTTAGTGTTACGTCCCATTGGAGATTATTACAACCCTCTTTTTTAAGTGAAGTGGTGTTAATTTAATTTTGTTATATTGTCACCGAGCTTGGATAATATGGACTTTAACATGATGGATGTAAATTGAAAAAACAAACAAACAACATATTACCTGTGTTAAGGTATTCTCAGGAGTAAGACATGTATATTATAATTGAAAACATTAGTAGTGTATATTATAATTGATAGCAGTAGTAGTGTATATTATAATTGATAGCAGTAGTAGTGTATATTATAATTGATAGCAGTAGTAGTGTATATCATAATTGATAGCAGTAATAATGTATATTATAACTGATAGCAGTATTAGTGTATATCATAATTGATAACAGTAGTAGTGTATATTATAATTGATTGCAGTAGTAGTGTATATTATAATTGATATCAGTAATAGTGTATTTTATTATTCATAGCAGTAGTAGAGTATATCATAATTGATATCAGTATTGATATCAGTAATAGTGTATATTATAATTGATAACAGTAGTAGTGTATACCATAATTGATAGCAGCAGTAGTGTATAATATAATTGATAGCAATAATAGTGTATATTAGAATTGATAACAGTAGTAGTGCATACCATAATTGATAGCAGCGGTAGTGTATAATATAATTGATAGCAATAATAGTGTATATTAGAATTGATAACAGTAGTAGTGTGTATTGTAATTGATAGAAGTAGTAGTCGTAGTAGCAGTATCAGCATGCTTAAGAAAATTACAAATGTGTTTATCTATTCGTTTTAAAGATTTTAAATCAGTCACTAACTTGCAAGGCTAGGTCATGGTCAAGCAAATCTGAGAGCTGAAACTCATGCTTGTACATTCAATAAACTTTTTTTTTTTTTAATTTTTATTTAAAATAACAAAATACAATATTTACATTTTGTCAATTGAATAGTTGAACACATGAATTCCTTTGTAACAAGTTTCTTCAATTTTTCCTTATACAAAATTGACGCAAACCATCTCACATAATTTAATCTCCCTCTAAGAAAACCAAGAGTATCATTTTCACTAAGTTTCTGCATACGGCCTTTTAAAAAGAACTAATCTCACAAACTGAGTGGATTTTCCTTTTGAAAATGTAATAGAAGAAAAACGACCTAATATTTTGAATCTATTAGCAAGCACGCTCTCAAGGGGGGGGGGGGTTTGTGTTTAATAAAATAGTTGTGTATATATGCTTCTTCCTTTATTTTTTTTATTCATCTTGTAAATTATTATTCATTTATGATTTTGATTGCATATACTGTATATCATTCCGTTTTTTATAACCTTTATTTTACTATGAAAGGCCACACTTTTTAAGATGTGTTCCCATTTCACATAGGCCTATAGTTCAACAATAATTGTCTGTCAGCTTCCTTGCCTTATTTGATGTCCTCTGGTTGGTTGTACTAGTCCCAGGGATGCACAGTAGGCCTCATATTCTTTTATAAAGACGTACTTGCTGTTAAAACATATAGATAAATCAATTGTCGCTCATACCAGACTCCTGAAGTTTGTTGGAATCTACTGATTATTTAAAGGTTTCTAGCCTCTACAATTACTCTTTTCATTTATTTATTTATTATTATTATTATTATTATTATTATTATTATTATTATTATTATTATTATTATTGTTGTTGTTGTTATTGCTAGCTATGTCACAACCCTAGTTGGAAAAGCAAGATGCTATAAGCCCAAGGGCTCAACAAAAAAATATAGTCCTGTGAGGAAAGGAAATAAGGAAATAAATAAACGATATAAGAAGTAATGAACAATTCAAATGAAACATTTTAAAAACATTAACACTAAAACAGATATTTCATATCTAAACTATAAAAAAATCTATGTCAGCCTGTTTAATATAAAAACATTTGCTGCAAGTTTGAACTTTTGAAGATGATATTCTTAGTGTTATAGCCATCCAGGTACCGACGAAATTTTTTATTCTTATTTATTTATTTAAACTTCAGCTGTGGAATGGAAATGATAGTAATTAATAAGGGAGTCTTTAGCTATGGTAAGCACATCTTTTAGGAGAAGGACACTCCAAAATCAAACTATTGTTCTCTAGTCTTGGGTAGTGCCATAGCCTCTGTACCATGGTCTTCCACTTTCTTGGGTTAGAGTTCTCTTGCTTGAGAGTACACTCGGCCACACTATTCTGTAATTCAGCTTCCCCTTGTTTTGTTAAAGTATCATATTTTATATTGAATTATTTATTTTAATGTTGTTACTGTCCTTAAAATATTTCATTTTTCCTTGTTTCCTTTCATCACTGGGCTATTTTCCCTGTTGGGGCCCCTGGGCTTATAGCGTTCTGCTTTTCCAACTAGGGTTGTAGCTTAGCAATTAATAATAATAATAATAATAATAATAATAATAATAATAATAATAATAATAATAATGATATATGATAACGCATGTCAGTCTCTGGGGATGCTGACTGCAATGCAGCCATAATCCATTGGTCTGAGTCATCCGATTTCATCCACGTTCTCGAAAACTGGTTTCTATTTCAGCGCTCTCTCTCTCGCTGTTTGTTTGTCTACCAATGAGTTATCTTGTAATCGTTTAGACAAAATCAATGGAGTTTGAGAGTTTTAGACAAAATCATATTGTTGTAATACTTTTAGACAAAAGTGCAGATGTGATAACGAGCAGGAACATGTGGTAATTTTAGGCAAAATCTAGAGGTGTATATGGTTTAAGTCTACAGTGGGTTTAGACCATAGGACTATGGATATCCTTCAGGCAAATTCATGGTGGTTCCGTGGCCATCTTTTCATGTGTTCATATTATATCGGACATTTACTTCAATAATATAGTTGAGAAGGTCTTGTTTTCAGTAATAATAATAATAATATATATATATATATACTATATATATATTATAGCCACGAAAGGAAAAATGGCTTATAGCCACGAAAGGAAAAATGGCTATAATACATTTTAAATTCATCACGTGTCAGCTTTCGTGATTTCTTCACACACACACAAACATATGTATATATATTATATATATTATATATGTGTGTGTGTGTGTGTGTGTGTGTGTTTCCTTTTAACTGTGGAGAACATCATCTCACCAATGACCACTGAAGCTTCTTCACCTCAGTAGGCCTAAATGTAACAATCCCACTGTTGGCAGCTGTCTCTTCCTGTTTGTGTTTGGGTATTTACGTTTTGTTTACATTTTGTAGATTTATACTATAGTAAAGATCTTTCTCATTCCCTTCCTGCCTTTTGTTTTGCCAGAAAATCGCCGATACAAGGTTATATGTATTATATTTATATTGGATCTGACCAGTTTTCTATCCACAAATTGGATTCACGAAGCCTCTGTCGAACTAAGCCTTGAATTACGTATTTGTTGTTTTTTAGTCGACTAATGTTGGTAGCAGTTCATGCTTATCTGATCATCTGGATTTTGGTGGCCGATGTGGTAATGTCCCTGACTAATCGCCAGACTGGGGTTCGAGTCCCGCTCAGACTCCATAGTTTCTTTGGTCGGTGCAACCTCAACATCCTTGGGGAAGCTTATAGGTCTATCTGCTGAGTCATCAGCAACCATTGCCTGGCCCTCCTTGGTCCTAGCTTGGATGGAGAGGGGGCTTGGGCGCTGATCATATATATATTTGGTTAGTCTCAAGGGCATTGTCCTGCTTGATGGGGCAATGTTACTGTCCCTTGTCTCTGCCATTCATGAGCGGCCTTTAAACCTGTTGATGAAATTCTTCGAGAGGCACTCATATACTATACTGTACTTTCTTTCACAAGCATATACAATGGTCTTAGTTGATCATCATAGTATGTGAGTCTCTCTCTCTCTCTCTCTCTCTCTCTCTCTCTCTCTCTCTCACACACACACACACACACACTTTGGGATGTCCTTCAATCGATACCTTCAGAGTTCGTACAATGATAGTGATTGTTTAAAGTCTAAGCGTCTGTAAAGAAACGAAGAACGATTGGCCTTTCTTCACGTACAATACAGCTTTGATTACACACACACACACACACACACACACACACACGAAATAAATTATATTATTTACTAGGGTGTCATGGCATCAGTCTAGGAAATGGGGTCTTGGATTCAAGCCAGTTTCTGCCCGAGTTTATTAAAACGTTGTACGCCTGACTCTACAAAACAAATAAGAATTAAGTTAATTTATTCAAAGTCAAGGTGAATCTTCCTCCTTGCCAAGGCGTTAGATTGATGACGACAGCTGAATTCCTTTCTTCAAAATATTCGGTTTTAATTTCTTATTTTGTAGCAATGGTCAGTTGGGAATATTCATTATCAACAGTGCTGGGGCCGAGGGAGTCCATTCAGAACCGAGGTGTAACTAGGAAAAAAGTTATTTAATCACTTACAGATAAATAAGCCTATGGTGAACCAGGAAAACAAATGTAGGTCTAAATAAACATTGGTTGAAGTCTGTGAAAATGTGCTTTAAAAATAACTTTTTTTTTTTTTTTTCTTTTTCTACAGACGTCAACCATTGTTTATTCAGTACATGTATTGGTTATACTTGTTTACCATTATTTGCCATTTGCGTTTGAAGTTTTACCGGCCCCCATAGGGGGCCTTATGACTTACAGTAGTCTAAGAGACTTCGCCTGGAGACAAGCTCTGGGCGATATGGAACCAGCTAACTGTCCCTTGTTCTTTTTGACGCACAGACTTTGGTCTGTGATATTTTGATGAGAATGTTAATATATTTGCTTTATATCCACATTATCATAATGGTAATTAAACTTCTTAGGTTTAATTTAGTCATACATTTCACTTGCAGCATATGCAGTAATTGTTTGCATCGTTGTGTAAGTTACTTAGATTTAGTATTTTACATTTTATTAGGAGAATAAATTTAAATTATTCTATTTTAAAGGGTGCCATTGTTATTTACATTGTCTTACGAAGTATAGTATATATACTTTTACATAAGATATCTATCATTTGTTTGAGGGTACACTCGGGGACACTAGTCTGTCTTGTTTCTCTTCTTGTTACCTTGAAGTTTTTATAGTTTATATATGAAAGATTTATTTTATGTTATTAGTGTTCTTCTCTTGTAGTTTATTTCCTTATTTCCTTTCCTCACAGGACTATTTTTTCCTGTTGGAGCCCTTGGGCTTATAGCATCCTGCTTTTCTAACTGGGGTTATAGCTTAGTAAGTAAGTAAGTAATAATAATAATAATAATAATAATAATAATATACAATGCTTACCCCTTTTAAAAGGAATTTACGATAATTAGTAAGATCCAAACGAGCTATTTGGCGAAGTTTAGGACCATACAATTCTTTACTTGGCTTTTTAGTTTCCACATTCTTTGCCATTTTTTCTCTTTACAAATTGAGTCTCTGTTGCTTAGCGACTAGGTTGACCTGTCTGTCCCGAAGAATTTGGTCAGTTGAACTGTGGGCTGTAGAATGCGATCAGTTGACCTGTCTGTGCTGTAGAATGAATAAGTTAATCTGTCTGTGGTATAGAATTGGGTCAGTTGACCTGTCTGTGCTGTAGAATGAATCATATAGTCTGTCTGTGCTAAGGTAGTAGTTTACCTGTCAGAGCTGTAGAATGAGGTCATTTGATCTGTCTGTGTTATAGAATTGGGTCAGTTGACCTGTCTGTGCTGTAGAATGAATCAGATAGTCTGTCTGTGCTAAGGTCAGTTTACCTGTCAGAGCTGTAGAATGTGGTCAGTTGACCTGTCTGTGCTATAGAATTGGGTCAGTTGACCTGTCTGTGCTGTAGAATGAATCAGATAGTCTGTCTGTGCTAAGGTTAGTTTACCTGTCAGAGCTGTAGAATGAGGTCATTTGATCTGTCTGTGTTATAGAATTGGGTCAGTTGACCTGTCTGTGCTATAAAATTAGGTCAGTTGACCTGTCTTTGCTGTAGAATTAATCGGTTAACCTGTTTGTGCTATAAAATTGGGTCAATTGACCTGTCTGTGCTGTGAAATGAATAATTTAATCTGTCTGTGCTATAGAATTGGGTCAGTTGACCTGTCTGTGCTGTAGAATGAATCAGATAGTCTGTCTGTGCTAAGGTCAGTTTTCCTGTCAGAGTTGTAGAATGAGGTCATTTGATCTGTCTGTGCTGTAGAATGAATCAGATAGTCTGTCTGTGTTAAGGTCAGGTTATCTGTCAGAGCTGTAGAATGAGGTCATTTGATCTGTCTGTTATAGAATTGGGTCAATTGACCTCTGTGCTATAAAATTAGGTCAGTTGACCTGTCTTTGCTGTAGAATTAATCGGTTAACCTGTTTGTGCTATAAAATTGGGTCAATTGACCTGTCTGTGCTGTGAAATGAATAAGTTGACCTGCCTGTGCTATAAAATTAGGTTAGTTGACCTGTCTGTGCTGTAGAATTGGGTCAGTTGACCTGTCTGTGCTGTAGAATTGGGTCAGCTGACCTGTCTGTGCTGTAGAATTGGGTCAATTGACCTGTCTGTGCTGTAGAATTGGGTCAGCTGACCTGTCTGCTGTAGGAAATGGTTAGCTGGCCTGTCTGTACCGTAGAATGAATTAGTTAACCTGATGGTGATGTAGAATTATTTAGTCTAGTTTTGACCATGAGTGAGACGAACTTACTTTGCATATGTATTAGGAGGTGTGTTAAGGTGAACACTTGCGTTCTGGAACAACAGGTGTTCCTGATATTTGGTACCTGAGAAATCGTGCGAAGAGTGACTCATGTGAATGTCATATGCAAATTGGATGTCCTTTTTTTTCTTGTCACTGTTTTGACTAATGTTGACATGGACCTAGAATTCGAATTTTCTTGTTTTAAGGAATACTTTGAAATGTTTTCGGTGTATAGGAAGGAGAGTTCGTGCAAGGATGATTTTCATGAGTGGTAAAATATTTGGATTTTTTATATTAATGTTGTTACTGTTCTTAAAATAATTTAATTTTATTTTTTCATTACTTCTCATGTAGTTTATTTATTTCCATATTTCCTTTCCTCACTGGGCTTATAGCATCCTTCTTTTCCAATTAGGGTTGTAGCTTAACAAGTAATAATAATGATATTATTATTATTATTATTAGTAGTAGTAGTAGTAGTAGTAGTAGTAAGCTTACAACCCGAGTTGGAAAAGAAAGATGCTATAAGCCCAAGGGCTCCAACAGGGAAAAAATAGTCAAGTGGGGAAAGGAAATAAGAAAATAATGATTTATGATATTCACTGCACATTGGAAAGAGTTATATACAAAAAACTGTATAAGACAAACCAGTAAACTGCCAGCCGGAAAATATATTGCTTCTTCATTCAATGTTGTCACTGAAGTCTCTCCGTATTCATAACCAACGAACGAACACACCTACAGGTCACGCTGCCTGTAGGGTAGGAAAGTATTTTTTTTTCCATGGCCATAAAGAAGTCCGTTGAGGATTGTAGGTTGAAAGGAAGGCTGTGGGGTGGGGAGGGGGGAAGGGAGGGTTATCCTAAAGGGCTTTCCTGAGGGGGGGGGGGTCGTAGTAGGTCCAGGATCCACTGTGGGTCAAGGAATGACTTCAAAATTTTTGTTCTGTGATGTCACTTCTTCCTTAATCGGGTAGCTGAATCGGTGGAACTTCAAAAGTTCAAACTTGCAACAAATGTATTTTTTAAGTTGACCAGGCTGACATGAGCCTTTTTTAAAGTTTATATGTGAAATATCTGTTTTGATGTTACTGTTTTTAGAATATTTTGATTTTTCATTATTTCTCATATAGGTTATTTATTTCCTTATTTCCTCTCCTCACTGGACTATTTTTCCCAGTTTTAACCCTTGGGCTTATAGCATCTTGCTTTTCCAACTAGGGTTGTATCTTTAAAATATATTATTTTAATTGTTCATTACTTCATATATCGTTTATTTATTTACTTATTTCTCTTCCCCAGTAGACTATTTCCATGCTGGAGCCCTTTGGCTTATAGCATCATGCTTTTCCAACTAAAGAAGGGTTGTAGCTTTAAAATATATTATTTTAATCGTTCATTACTTCTATCATTTATTTATTTCTTCAATTCCTTTCTCCAGCTTACTGTTTTTACCTTTTGGAGCCCTTAGGCTTATAACATCTTGCTTTTCCAACTAGAGTGATAACCTTAAAATATATTATTTTAATTGTTCATTACTTCTCATATCGTTTATTTATTTCCTTATTTCCTTCTCACTGGACTATTTTTCCCAGTTGGAGCCCCTGGGCTTATAACATCTTGCTTTTCCAACTAGAGTGATAACCTTAAAATACATTATTTTAATTGTTCATTACTTCTCATATCGTTTATTTATTTTCTTTCCCCGGTGGACTATTTTTCCCAGTTGGAGCCCTTGGGCTTATAACATCCTGCTTTTCCAACTAGGATTGTACCCTAGCTAGGAATAATAATAATAGATAATACGTTTTTGGCTATCTTTTTTTCGTTACTTCCTGGAGGTATGTGGACGTGGGTTGGAAGGAATCTTTTGGGAGGGCCTTGGTACTGACTGACCTTGTATTCCAGGAGACGTGGTACCAAAGTCTGGGATGGTCCACATGATTGACGTTTGGGTTCAGGTTCAGGTTCTGGGGTGAGGCATAGCCTTTACAACGGCGCCTTAAACGCTTATCTTCTTGCACTGTTTTGTCTTTTCTTCCACATTATGTTTAATACTTCTTTTTTCTTTTCTATATTTGTTTCACTAAATAAAAATAATCCTACTATTTTCTTTGGGTCTTCGTCGTATGGTTGTTGTAGCTCAATTGCTTTTGAGTTTACGTTTACGTTGTTGGGCGGAGGGATTCGCCTTTCCATCGGCACCTCCTTGGTTTTCTTCTTTATTCTAATTCTCTTATTTTCTTCTCTCTCTTTTTCCACATTTGATAGATATATTCTTTTCTTTTCTCTATTCCTTCTTTCTTGAACAGCACGTTTCCTATTATCTTCTTTTCTTCTTCATACGGCTGTTGCAAATCCACCATTTTTCTTCTTTCGTCGCTGAGGTCTGGACACTCAAGATTAAAGTGGGTTTTACAATGTAAATATTAATGATAATAATAAGAAAAAATTCTAACTTAGGCTAAGGAAAATCACGCCAAGAAATTTAATGTAGGGGCTGGATTGATTAAACGAGTTATTTGTTTTTGCCGAATGATTTATCTGTAAATATAAACACGTGTAAATATATAGAAGTATTTTGTGCATATGCTATTATTTTTATTTATACTGTATAGGCCTACATATATTACATGTGTGGGTTTATGAACGCGTGCAAATCGGTCACATCATGTGAATTTTATTCCTATTCCAGTTGATTTTATTGATCTTTCATGCAACGAAAAGACTTTGAAACTCAAATGAGATGAACATTACTTAATAATAATGCTGCTGGAAGCTCCTGGAAGCTCCAGGATTTACAATACCAAGTAAATCCGTGATTAGAATTATCTAATCCACTCTCTGATCGCTTAATCGGACAGTTTAAGTAAACGAGTTCAATACGGGGTACTGTCGTGTACCGATCGCGTATGGATTGACCTAAGAAGACCTAGCAGTATGGAAACTCTCTTCCCCGAAGAGGATTCCTTCGAAGAGATGGAAGGATCCCACCTTGGGTTCATCTATCTTCAGATGAGAGCCGAGGAGGAAAAGAGGAAAGGTAAATTTCTTTATGTAGATTTCGTGGATATAAATTCGATGTGTGTATATATATATATATATATATGTGTGTGTGTGTGTGTGTTCAATGTACAGTTTATATTGTATAATCATATATATATATATATATATATAATGTACAGTTTATATTATGAATAAATATATATATATATATATATATATACTGTATATATATGCGTATATATAAACCATGTCAATTATAAGCGGGGTTTAGCCAATTTTCGTCACCATGCTGACCATTGCGGATTGGTGATGGTGGGAGATTTTCGTCTGATCACTAAGAACAAACTAACCTAGTACGGGTATCCCTATCTAGTACTTCTTTGCTGATCATGGCGATACGCAAACCTTTTCACCACGTTAAGTGTCACCGCAAAAAGGGTATGTCAGCGTTATAGACAATAGAGGTTATAATACAATGTTTGCACATTGTGCTTTATAAACCACAAATCATTTATTGCTTTTAGATTACTCTACTGATGATAGGCAGAGAACTTGCTTCATCTCAACATATAGATATTCAGTTACATTCTTTATATATATATATATATATATATATAATGTGTATATATATATATATATATATAATGTGCATATATATATATATATATATATGAAATTGAATGGTGCTGTATGGTTTATATGTGAGCTTTTTAATTACTCTCTCTCTCTCTCTCTCTCTCTCTCTCTCAACGAATACTTCGTCATGTAGGTGATCATCAAGTCAGATCTTCGCACATGTTTATTTTTTTTTATTTTTGAGTCATGCATTTGAATGTAGAATATTTATTCAAAATAATGAATTATTACAAGTGGGAAATACATAATTGCGTTTACATACAGACGGGAAAGCGATGCCTGGCTTCCGACGGAATTATAGTGGAAAAACTCGCGTGAATTTTTTTGTAAGGATTCGTGTCGGAGCCAAACCACATGGTGGAGAGAGAGAGAGAGAGAGAGAGAGAGAGAGAGAGGGTGGGTGTGCTGGGCTCCAACATAGGTATATGTGACTCAGGGGATGTGTGTGTGTTTGGGGGAGGGGAGTAGGTAATAAGGTGGGGGAGTGGAGGGGAGGGGAGGTGAGCTTCAGGGTCATTTTGCGCACACAGCGAACCTTTCCCCGCCTCTTTCCAACCTTTTGTGTTGTTTACTGAACTTACCCTGGGGCTATGTATGTACAGCGTATCGTAAATCTGACCTCTCTCTCTCTCTCTCTCTCTCTCTCTCTCTCTCTCTCTCTCTTTTATACATTCCTTTTAGTAGCATAGCCAGGTCCCTCTGTCTGGTTTTCCACTGACCATGGGACTATGCAAGGGACTATGTATGTACAGTGTATCATGAATCTGACCTCTCTCTCTCTCTCTCTCCTCTCTCTCTCTCTCTCTCTGTTTATACATTTCTCATAGTGGCATAGCCTATTTTACCCCTGTCTGTATTATAAATCTCTCTCTCTCTCTCTCTCTCTCTCTCTGTTTATACATTTCTCATAGTGGCATAGCCTATTTTACCCCTGTCTGTATTGTAAATCTCTCTCTCTCTCCCTCTCTCTCTCTCTCTCTCTGTTTATACATTTCTCATAGTGACATAGCCTCCGTTACCTTCCCTTGCTTGTGGGAGAATGCTCAAACACACTATTCTATCTTCCTTTATTTCCTTTCCTCACTGGGCTATTTTCCCTGTCGGATACCTCGTGCTTATACCATCCTGCTTTTCCAGCTAGAGTTGTAGGTTAGCGAGTACTAATAATGATAATAAGAATAATAAAATTAATAATAATAATAATAATAAACCAAAGCTCTCTTTGTGTACCTGTTATACGAACATCGGTCAAATAAGGTCGTTTCCTTTTAAAACATTTATCTTAACCTAAATAAGTTTATACATACACTGGGGAATACTCTTAACCTTCCTTCGATTGTAATTCAATATGTGCGTCGTATTTCTACCTTAAGTGAACAAAACGTTCCATTCCGTAGCGTTTAATGGTTAGGACATTTACCCTAAGAAACGCAATATAGCAGCAGTGCACCTGCGGCTCTTGGGACAATTTTATTATGGAAAATTGAATTGACGGCTTCGTTCACTAAGGCAGTCCCCCTGCTCTGCTCTATTCCTGAATATTATATATGGTTGTGTTGGAAAAGGGAATTGGTTTAAGTCTGACAGTTCTGTAGAGTTTGCTGTGCGAATTGGTATGGTGTATATACACTATATATACTATTTAGGCCTATATGATCATACATATACAGTACATACACAATATATACAGTATTTATACACGTATATGTAATTATACATATACATTTTATACACAATATATATGTACTGTATATACAGTATATACATTAATATGCACATGTGTATCATCAGCCGTAAACGGTCCACTGCAGGAGAGAGAGAGAGAGAGAGAGAGAGAGAGAGAGAGAGAAGTAATCTAAGTGTGCAACCTAGTTTTAAACTAATCCTTGAGCTGCCACAGGTCGGCAACAGATCACTAATCTGTTTGTCCTTCCTTCAGACTGTTTTCTCTACCTTCTTGATGCTGTTCAGTTATGATTTATAATGCTAAAATTGAGTTTTTTTTGGGTGATTAATTTTTCACTTTTCTTCATTTGCATTCTTTATGCCAGAATAGATAATTTTTTTAATCATTAGCCTATTATTTTACCAGTTTTTTATGTTCCAATCTAGTTTCATTTTATTTCTTTATCCTTTCTATGGATTTAGTAGTCTACATAGGCCTGCTATGTAAGTTCATGATTATTTTATCTTATTCTGTAATAATAGCAACAATTTATCTAGTTATTAGTTAAAGTCTACATTAATACGAGAGACGTGTCTTTAAACTAATCCAGTTCCTTATGCCCAACACTTTTGAAATGTTTATTTACATCATCGTAGACGTCATTATATCTTTTTCTCCTTCTGCTACAGTTCTTATGATCTTCACCCTTGAATGTCTTATGATCCCAACGTGTGGGGTAACCGTTTGTAAAGACGTGTTCAATGGATTATACAGATTTAGAATGGCTAAGGTATACAAGGTGACTAATCTCTCTCCTCATTTCATGATTGTTCGTGAACTACTTGTTTGTTTATGTTTTTATAGCTGTGTTTGTGATGTTACATGCTTTTTATTCTTCCTGATTTAGGTGGTTTGATGTATATATATATATATATATAATATACTGTATATATATATATATATATATATACTGTGTATATATATATATATATATATACTGTATATATATATATATATATATATAATATACTGTATATATATATATATATATATTGGACTAAAGAGACTTGGATTCCTAAAGATTGTGTACACAAACACATTACAAGTCTATTATTATAGTCCATTGGATACGTTTATGACTTGCAATCTGTTGACCGGGAGTTCGAGACCTGCTTAAGCTTGATACTTTTTAGCAGAGTCATCAGCAGCCATGGTCTGGCACTCCCTAGTCCTAACTTGGGTGGAGAGGGGTCATGAATGCTGATTAGGCCTATATGTCTTTTTTTAGATTTTCAACGATAACGTTAAACTACAGAAGATGGAATGTTGTTAATTCGTTGCTTTCCTTTGTTGAAACTTATTTTTTCATCTGACTGGTATTTCTGCATAGGCTTATGTATACATATGTTTGATTACCGGATTTATCAATTTCCTTGCGAAAAATTTTCCACTCCATTTGTTTAGTGGCTTAGAGAGATTTTAGATTGTTCATATGTGTTTATTAACTATACAAAACTCGTATTTTCTACGTACTATTTCCACCTCACTGGTTATTTTTCCCTGTTGGAGCCCTTGGGCTTATAGCATCATAATATTCCAACTAGGGTTGTAGCTTAGTAAAAATAATAATAATAATAGTATTATTATTATTGTTGTTGTTGTTGTTGTTGTTGTTGTTGTTATTATTAGATAAGATATTTCAATTTCTGTCAAGAACAAAGTAGATAATTAAAACTTCTTGTTTTTTCAATTTTTCGTGGTTATCTATCAATCAAAACTCGTTTTGTCTACATTTTCCAACTATTTTTCTTCATCTTTCCTCAAAAGGTTTTTACTCGGTAACATTTTACCACCAAAAATCTCCCTGAGCATGTTTTCCCTTTGGCACGTGGACCATTCAAGAAAAATACTGTACAGGTTTCTTTGGTATCCCAGTAGAATTATTAGGAAATGCCCCATTTTTAAGTCAGTGACGATATTTTTAAACCACCGGAGAATTTAGTGCAGAGAAAAAGGTGTCCACAGTGTGGAATAGGCTTAACCTTATAACTTACATCTTGTCTCCCGAAAGTACATTCTTGTTGGGCCCAATTTTGGAGATTTGTATGTGCGTGTGTGTGTGTGTGTGTGCATACCCTTATAACTTACATCTTCAGTCTCCCGAAAGTACATTCTTGTTGGGCCCAATTTTGGAGATTTGTATGTGCGTGTGTGTGTGTGTGTGCATACCCTTATAACTTACATCTTCAGTCTCCCGAAAGTACATTCTTGTTGGGCCCAATTTTGGAGATTTGTATGACGTGTGTGTGTGTGTGTGTGCATACCCTTATAACTTACATCTTCAGTCTCCCGAAAGTACATTCTTGTTGGGCCCAATTATGGAGATCTGTATGACGTATGTGTGTGTGTGTGTGTGTGCATACCCTTATAACTTACATCTTCAGTCTCCCGAAAGTACATTCTTGTTGGGCCCAATTTTGGAGATCTGTATGACGTATGTGTGTGTGTGTGTGTGCATACCCTTATAACTTACATCTTCAGTCTCCCGAAAGTACATTCTTGTTGGGCCCAATTATGGAGATCTGTATGACGTATGTGTGTGTGTGTGTGCATACCCTTATAACTTACATCTTCAGTCTCCCGAAAGTACATTCTTGTTGGGCCCAATTTTGGAGATTTGTATGTGCGTGTGTGTGTGTGTGTGCATACCCTTATAACTTACATCTTCAGTCTCCGAAAGTACATTCTTGTTGGGCCCAATTATGGAGATCTGTATGACGTATGTGTGTGTGTGTGTGCATACCCTTATAACTTACATCTTCAGTCTCCCGAAAGTACATTCTTGTTGGGCCCAATTTTGGAGATTTGTATGTGCGTGTGTGTGTGTGTGTGTGCATACCCTTATAACTTGCATCTTCAGTCTCCCGAAAGTACATTCTTGTTGGGCCCAATTATGGAGATCTGTATGACGTATGTGTGTGTGTGTGCATACCCTTATAACTTACATCTTCAGTCTCCCGAAAGTACATTCTTGTTGGGCCCAATTTTGGAGATTTGTATGTGCGTGTGTGTGTGTGTGTGCATACCCTTATAACTTACATCTTCAGTCTCCCGAAAGTACATTCTTGTTGGGCCCAATTTTGGAGATTTGTATGACGTGTGTGTGTGTGTGTGTGTGTGCATACCCTTATAACTTACATCTTCAGTCTCCCGAAAGTACATTCTTGTTGGGCCCAATTATGGAGATCTGTATGACGTATGTGTGTGTGTGTGTGTGCATACCCTTATAACTTACATCTTCAGTCTCCCGAAAGTACATTCTTGTTGGGCCCAATTTTGGAGATTTGTATGTGCGTGTGTGTGTGTGTGTGCATACCCTTATAACTTACATCTTCAGTCTCCCGAAAGTACATTCTTGTTGGGCCCAATTTTGGAGATTTGTATGACGTGTGTGTGTGTGTGTGTGCATACATCTTTTCATGATCGGCTGTTTATCGAATCTGGACTTATATGGTTATTAGTATCGTTAAAGGTTTAAAGGTTGCTCATGAATGGCTGAAGGAAGGGACAGTGACATTGCCCTAGCAATCAGGACAATGCCCTAGAGACTGACCATATATTATATGATCAGCGCCCAAGCTTCCTCTCCACCCAGGGAGGGCCAAGCAGTGGCTGCTGATAAATCAGCAGATAGACTTTAGGCTCCCCCAACCTTAGCTCACAAGGATGGTAAGATTGCAGACACTAATGGTACTAACGAGTCTGAGCGGGATTCAAACCCCCGACTGGCAAACACCAGGAAGAGAGGTTACCTATCAGGCCAAAGCAAATTGAATAGAATTGAAAGAAGATGCAAGATTTTTTATTTCTAATTTATAAATAAAAGTGTCGTTGTAAAACTATTATTCTGTTTGATAGTGAATAATGAATGAAAATATTTGTATATACAGAAGAGTATTAAATCAAAGTCTTTTTTCACGAGTCGCATAGAACTGGTTAATTTACTACAGATTGCCCAAACCACCTTTCCCCCCATGCTTGAACCTTGGATGGCCAGGCAATGACTACTGAATAGTCTGGCATATTCTTTACATATTCTCCTCTATCCTCATACACCTGACAACACAGATTACCAAACAATTCTTTATCACCCAAGGGGTTACTGCACTGTAATTGTTCAGTGTCACTTTCCTCTTGGTAAGGGTAGAAGAGACTCTGTAGCTATGGTCAGCAGCTCTTCTAGGAGAAGGACACTCCAAAATCAAACCACTGTTCTCTAGTCTTGGGTAGTGCCATAGCCTCTGTACCATGGCCTTTCACTGTCTTGGGTTAGAGTTCTCTTGCTATAGGGTACACGCGAGCACACTCTCCTATCTTATTTCTCTTCCTCTTGTTTTGTTAAAGTTTTTATAGTTTATATAGGAGATATTTATTGTTGTTACTCTTCTTAGAATATTTTATTTTCCCCTTTTCCTTTCCTCACTGAGCTATTTTCCCTTTTGGAGCCCCTGGTCTTATAGCATACTGCTTTTCCAACTAGGGTTGTAGCTTAGTAAGTAATAATAATAATAATAATAATAATATCTCATAATTCGCATGGATGGTAAAGTTGTGGATATTATTGTTAACTATCGGACTTGGGCCAGGCTTGAACTCCCAGCCTACAGATTGCGAGACAGGAATGTTTCCAATCACCATCATCATCATAATCATCTCTTCCATCGCCTATTGATGCAAAGGACCTCGGTTAGATTTCGCTAATCGTCTCTAACTTGAGCCTTTAATTCAATACTCCTACATTCATCATCTATTTCACGCTACATAGTCCTCAGCCATGTAGGCCTGTATCTTCCAACTCTTCTAGGGCCTTGTGGAGCCCAGGTGAAAGCTTAGTGAACTAATCTCATTTGGGGAGTGCTAAGAGCATGCCCAAACCATCTCCATCTACCCCTCACCATGATCTCATCCGCATATGGCACTCGAGTAATCTCTCTTATAGTTTCATAGCTAATCCTGTCCCAATATCCTTCTGAGGGCTTTGTTCTCAAATCTACTAAATCTATTGGAGATTGTTTCATTGTCATACACCAATGTTGTTTCCAATAGTCTATCATAACCCTTTTACTTGCTAAGCTACAACCCTAGTTGGAAAAGCAGGATGCTATAAGCCCAAGGGCTCCAACAGGGAAAATAGCCCAGTGAGGAAAGGAAAAGAGAAAAATTGAATATTCTGAGACGTAACAACATTAGAATAAATATTTCCCATATAAACTATAAAAACGTTAACAAAACAAGAGGAAGAGAAATAAGATAGAATAGTGTGCTCGAGTGTACCATCAAGCAAGAAAATCTAACTGATATAAGATTACCAGTTTAAAGGACCCTGTCCTCACAACACACATACGTACTGTACATACATACGCACATACATTATGGCCCAAATCCAACCCACACTTTACCGTAAGAGCTCTTAAAAAATATTTATTAGTACAAAAAGTAGTATAAAGTGGCACAACCCATATTCCAAGGTTAGCCAAAGACTA
>NC_090748.1:97242955-97247955 GCF_036898095.1 Palaemon carinicauda
ATGGCCACACTTTTAAAATTTGTTCCCATTTCACATAGGCCTATGGTTCAATAATAATTGTCTGTCAGCTTCCTTGCCTTATTTGATGTCCTGATTGGTTGTTCTAGTCCAGGGATGCTCAGCAGGCCTTATATTCTTTTATAAAGACGTACTTGCTTTTAATACTCATAGACTTGTGTTGGTAAAACGATCGACTTAATCAGAATCAGTCAATCAATTGTCGCTCATACTAGTATCCTGAAGTTTGTTGCAATCTACTGATTATTTTAAGGATTCTATCCCCATATTTACTCTTTTTCATTCATTTGGTATTCGTAGTTTTATTCCCTTCCAAGTACCATCAAAAACCATTTTTTTTAAAACTAAAGCTATTATTTAAAAATAGTAATTATGATTATGATGATAATGAGACATGATAACGTATGTCAATCTCTGGGAATGCTGACTGCAATGCAGCCATTGATCTGAGTCATCCGATTTCATCCACGTTCTCGAAAACTGGTTTCTATTTCAGCGCTGTCTCTCTCGCTGGTTGTTTGTCTACCATGAGCTGTCTTGTAATCATTTAGATAAAATCAATGGAGTTTAAGAGTTTTAGACAAGATCTTATTGTTATAATACTTTTAGACAAAAGTGCAGATGTGATAACGAGCAGGAACCTGTGGTAATTTTAGACAAAATCTAGAGGTGTTTAAGGTATAAGTCTACAGTGGTTTTAGACTATAGGCCTATCGATATTTTCCAGGCAAAATCAAGGTGGTTCTGTGGCCATCTTTCCATTTATTCAAATTATATTGAAATTTACTTCAATATTATAGTTGAGAAGGTTTTGTTTTTAGTGTATATATATATATATATATATATATATATATATATATATATATATATATATATATATACTGTATATATATATATACTGTATATAGGCCTATATATATATATATATATATATATATATATATATATATATATATATATATATATATATATGTGTGTGTGTGTGTGTGTTTTTTTTTTTTCCTTTTAACTGTGCAGAACATCATCTCTCCAATGACCGCTGAAGCTTCTTCACCTCAGTAGGCCTAAATGTAACAATCCCCACTGTTGGCAGCTGTTCTCTTCCTGTTTGTGTTTGGGTATTTACGCTTTGTTTACATTTTGTAGATTTATACTATAGTAAAGATCTTTCTCATTCCCTTCCTGCCTTTTGTTTTGCCAGAAAATCGCCGATACAAGGTTATGTATTTATATTTATATTGGATCTGACCAGTTTTCTATCCACAAATTGGATCCACGAAGTCCTCTGTTGAACTAAGCCTTGAATTAGCCTACGTATTTTGTTGTTGTTTAGTCGACTAATGTTGGTAGCAGTTCATGCTTATCTGATCATCAGGATTGGGATGGCCGATGTGGTAACGTCCCTGACTAATCGCCAGACTGGGGTTCGAGTCCCGCTCAAACTCCATAGTTTCTTTGGTCGCTGCAACCTCAACATCCTTGGGGGAGCTTATAGGTCTATCTGCTGAGTCATCAAGCAGCCATTGCCTGGCCCTCCTTGGTTCTAGCTCGGGTGGAGAGGGGGCTTGGGCACTGATCATATGTATATATGGTCAGTCTGTAGGGCATTGTCCCTGCTTGCTAGGGCAATGTCACTGTCCTATGTCTTCTGCCATTCATGAGTGGCCTTTAAAACCTGTTGATGAAATCCTTCGAGAGGAACTCATACTATACTGTACTTTCTTTCACAAGCATATACAATGGTCTTAGTTGATCATCATAGTATGTAAGTCTCTCTCTCTCTCTCTCTCTCTCTCTCTCTCTCTGCGATGTTCTTCAATCGATACCTTCAGAGTTCGTACAATGATAGTGATTGTTTAAAGTTTAAAAGTCTATAAAGAAACGAAGAACGATTGCCTTTCTTCACGTACAGTACAGCTTTGATTACACACACACACACACACAATAAATTATATTATTTACCAGGGTTGTCATGGCATCAGTCTAGGAAATGGGGTCTTGGATTTAAGCCAGTTTCTGCCCGAGAAGTATATTAAAATGTTGTACGCCTGACTCTACAAAACAAATAAGAATTAAGTTAATTTATTCAAAGTCAAGGTGAATCTTCCTCCTTGCCAAGGCGTTAGATTGATGACGACAGCTAAATTCCTTTTCTTCAAAATATTCGGTTTTAATTTCTTATCTTGTAGCAATGGTCAGTTGGGAATGACCGTTATCAATAGTGCTGGGGGCGAGGGAGTCCATTCAAACCGGAGTTTAACGAGGAATGTTATTTTAATCAAAGATAAATAAGCCTATGGTAAACCAGTAAAACAAATATAGGCCTAAATAAACATTGGTTGAAATCTGTGAGAATGTGCTTTTAAAATAATTTTTTTTCCAAACGTCAATCATTGTTTACTCAGTACATGTATTGGTTTTTCTTATTTACCCATCATTTGCAATTTTCGTTTGAAGTTTACCCTGTTCCCCCCCCCCCCCATGACTTTTCGTCTAAGAGACCTCACCCGAAGACAAGCGCTGGGCAATCTGGAACAAGCTGACTGTCCCTTGTTCTCTTTGACGTACAGTCTTTAGGCTGTGAAAATTTGATTAAAAGTGTTACTATATTTGGTTTATATTCACGTTATCATAATTATTAATAAACTCCTTATGTATGATTTAGTTATATATTTGACTTGCAGCATGTTCAGTAATTGTATGCATCATTGTGTAAGTTACTTAGACGTGGAATGATCTTCGCAATCGGGTAGTTGAATCGGTGGAACTTCAAAGTTCAAACTTGCAGCAAATGTTTTTAGGTTGAACAGGCTGACATGAGTCTTCATAGTTTATATATGAAATATTTGTTTTAATGTTGTTATTGTTTTTTAAATATTTTATTTTAGTTGTTCAATACTTATTATATTGTTTATTTATTTCCTTATTTCGTTTCCTCACTGGGCTAAACATCTTGCTTTTAATCAGAGTTGTAGCTTAGCAAGTGATAATAATGATCCCCTTTTAAAAGCAATTTACGATAATTGGTAAGATCCAAAAGAGTAATTTGGCGAAGTTGAAGACCATACAATTCTTTACTTGGTTTTTTAGTGTCCCCATTCTTTGTCATTTTTTCTCTTTTCAATTTGAGTGTCAGTTGCGTAGTGACCAAGTTGATCTGTCTGTGCTGAAGAATTTGGTCAGTTGAACTCTGTTCTGTAGAATGAGGTCAGTTGACCTGTCTGAGCTGTAGAAGAATCAGTTAATGTCTGTGTTAAGGGTCAGTTGATCTGTCTGTGCTGTAGAATTAGGTCAATTGATCTGTCTGTGCTGTAGAATTAAGTCAATTGAGATGCCTGTGAAGTAGAACTGCCTCAAGTGACCTGTCTGTGCTGTAGAATGAATCAATTAATCTAACTGTGCTATGAAATTAGGTCAGTTGACCTGTCTGTGCTGTAGAATTGGGTCAGCTGACCTGTCCTGTGCTATAGAATATGGTTAGTTAGCTTCTGTCTGTACCGTAGAATGAATTAGTTAACCTGTTGGTGCTGTAGAATTATGTCAGTCTAATTTTGACCATGAGTGAGACGAACTTACTTTGCATGTGTATTAGGAGGTGTGTTAAGGTGAACACTTGCGTTCTGGAACAACAGGTGTTCCTGATATTTGGTACCTGGGCAATCGTGCGAAGAGTGACTCATGTGAATGTCATATGCAAAGTGGCAGTCCTTTTTTTTTCGTCACTGTTTTGACTAATGTTGACATGGAGCTAACATTCGAATTTTCGTGTTTTAAGGAATACTTTGAAATGTTTTGGGTGTATAGGTAGGAGAGTTCGTGCAAGGATGATTTTCATGAGTGGTAAAATATTTGATTTTTTTTTCATATTAATGTTGTTACTGTTGTTAAAATAATTTTATTTTAATTTCTCATTACTTCCTCTTGTAGTTTATTTATTTCCATATTTCCTTTCCTCACTGGGCTTATAGCATCCTTCTTTTCTAATTAGGGTTGTAGCTTAACAAGTAATAATAATAATGATATTATTATTATTATTATTATTATTATTATTATTATTATTATTAGTAAGTTACAAACCTAGTTGGAAAGAAAGATGCTATAAGCCCAAGGGCTCCAACAGGGAAAAAATAGCCAAGTGAGGAAAGGAAATAAGAAAATAATAATAATTTATGATATTCCACTGCACATTGGAAACAGTTATATATATATATAATATATATATATATATATAGATATATATATATATATATATATATATATATATATAAATAATATATATATATTTATATATATATATATATATATATATATATATATATATATATATAAGTATAAGACGAGCCAGTAAACTGCCAACCGGAAAATATATTGCTTCTTCATTCATTGTTGTTACCGAAGTCTCTCCCTATTCATAACCAACGAACGAACAAACCTACAGGCCACGCTGCCTGTAGGGTAGGAAAGTACTTTTTTTCCATGGCCATAAAGAAGTCCGTTGAGGATTGTAGGTTGAAAGGAAGGTTATGGGGGAGAGGGGAGGTTAATCCTAAAGGTCTTATGGGGGGGGGGGGGGTGGAGCAGGTCCAGGATCCACTGTGGGTCAAGGAATGACTTCAAAAAAAATTTCTGTGACGGTCAGCTTGTTCCTTAATCGGGTAGCGAATCGGTGGAACTTCAAAAGTTCAAACTTGCAACAATAGTATTTTTTAAGTTGAACAGGCTGATATAAGCCTTTTTTATAGTTTATATGTGAAATTATCTGGTTTTGATGGTTACTGTTTTTAGAATATTTTGATTGTTATTTCTTTATTTATTTCCTTTCATCACTGGAATATTTTTTTCCCTGTTGGAGCCCTTTATCTTATAGCATCATGCTTTTCCAACTAGAGTTATAACCTTAAAATATTTTATTTTAATTGTTCATTACATCTCATATCGTTTATTTATTTCCTTATTTCCTTTCCCAGTGGACTATTTTTCCT
>NC_090748.1:97255455-97257955 GCF_036898095.1 Palaemon carinicauda
GTTCAAAGTTGCAGCAAATGTTTTTATGTTGAACAGGCTTACATAAGTCTTTTTATAGTTTATATATGCCATATCTGTTTTGATGATGTTACTGTTTTTAGAATGATTTATTGTTAATTTGTTCATCATTCACTTATTTCCTTATTTTCTTTCCTCACTGGGCTATTTTTCCCTGTTGGAGCCCTTGGGCTTATAGCATCTTGCTTTTCCAACTAGGGTTGTAGCTTGGCTCGTAATAATAATAATGATAATAATAATAATAATTGCTATGAGGGGGCCTACTCTTACGGTTTTATTTATGAATGTGGAGTGTGTCCCTACAATTTAAAGTAACTAGCAATGAACGATAGCTGGTTCTCAGTAGTAAACCGATTATAACTAGAGGGGCACTCAGTAGAGTGCAGACCTCCGCCTCGACAGCTTATTTCTCGCCCTTTTTCTCGACCTTAATATGTATTAATTGGCGTGAATTTTCATACACTCAAATATGAACCAAATTTGAAGTCTCTGTGACAACGATGTCCGAACTTATAGCTGAGGGTACACTTCGTCTTGTTATTTTCAAGGTTTATAGTTTATATATGAAAGATTTATTCTAATGTTATTATTGTTCTTAAACTTTTCTTGTAGTTTTTCCTTATTTCCTTTCCTCACTGGGCTATTTTCCCTATTGGAGTCCTTGTGCTTATAGCTTCCTGCTTTTCCAAATGGGCTTGTAGCTTAGCAAGTTATAATAGTAATAATTATTGGACATTTTGCTTGACCGTTTCATTACACTACGATTAAAATTGTGACCAGGAAGCTGATTACCAATAAACATAAAAATTACAAACACAAAAACAGGGGCGAAAACATAACCTCCTTCCAACTTCTTTGGCGTATGTAATAATAAGTCTATAATAAATCTCCACAAGACGTGCAAACCGGAAGTTCACACGGGTCTAAGTCCAGATTCTTAGCTCTTTAAAATCACTTTTTTTACTTTGTAACTTTTACTAAAATGGTTTTTTAGCAGTGGATTCAAGTGAACTTGAATGTATAAATCGTAGAAAGAATGTGAAAAATGTATACAGTTTATAGAATTAATTAATATACAGTATAATTAACTTCCTAGCTGAAGTAATAAATGAAGAAAATATACAAGAAGGAATAAGAAATAAAACGATTATATGTAATACATATTGATTAACACAATATTATTATTATTATTATTATTATTATTATTATCACTTGCTAAGCTACAACCGTAGTTGGAAAAGCAGGATACCATAAGCCCAGGGGCCCCAACAAGGAAAATATCCCAGGGAGGAAAGGAAACGAAGAAAAATAAAATATTTTAAGAACAGTAACAACATTAAGATGAATATTTCTTATATAGATAATAAATAAAGTGGCTAAAATCAAGCTAAATAAATAAGATAACTGTACCTAGAATAAGTGAAGGCATTTTACGAGAGAGAGAGAGAGAGAGAGAGAGAGAGAGAGAGAGAGAGAGAGAGAGAAGGGTGGTACCCTTCCTTCACTGGTATTCGAGGCAAAGGGTGGATTAAGGTAGTGTCTCAACTGGAATCATATCTGACCGATTTAATTAAAGGGTTCAATGGCCGGATCCTTTTCAAGAATAGGATTGAGTATATTTTTAAAGACTCGTGGCTCGCTGGAATTGTTATATACTTGTACTTAGCTTTTAGTCTTCTTCGGTATTGTATAGTTTTCTCTTTTTTCTGAGTTGCTATATTTACATCAAGGTATGCTACATATCGTGTAGGCCTGTATATATTTTGTCTTTTCTATTTTTTATCGTTTAGGCCTACATATATTTTGTCTTTTTTATTTACTAAATTTCTAATTGTTTATTGTATTATGTAGACTCTCTCTCTCTCTCTCTCTCGCTCTCTCTCTCTCTCTCTCTCTCTCTCTCTCTCTCTCTCTCTCTCTCTCAGAATAAGTTAGATAAAATCTTAAGATTCTGAACGTTTAAACTAATTTGCTCTCTCTCTCTCTCTCTCTCTCTCTCTCTCTCTCTCTCTCTCTCTCTCTCTCTCTCTCTCTCTCTCAGAATAAGTTAGACAAAATCTTAAGATTCTGAACATTTAAACTAATTTGCTCTACCAAAGGGCAAATGGAGTTTCTGGGGATGGACTAGAAAGTCTTTCAAACATCCAAAATCTCTCTCTCTCTCTCTCTCTCTCTCTCTCTCTCCTCTCTCTCTCTCTCTCTCTCTTAGTTACTGAATACCTTTTTTCCCGGCTGAGCTCTACCGACCAGCCAATCTAAATTTAAGGCGTCCAGTTCTAAGTTTAGAGCATAGGTCTAATCCCGGAAAATCGTTTTAATTCTTCTCCGACAGCCGGTGCTCTCTCTCTCTCTCTCTCTCTCTCTCTCTCTCTCTCTCTCTCTCTCTCTCTCTCTCCTAATTGTTTTCTTTTGTTTCCTGTCTGGGCTGTTTTTAGTCAACATCCGGTGTTGTTCGTTCCAAGCAATATATATTATTCTGGTA
>NC_090748.1:97262955-97270455 GCF_036898095.1 Palaemon carinicauda
TCCTACTACCTGATTGGTTGGTCAAAATACTTCTAACCAATCAGCTAGTAGGAGACTTTTCCGAGCTAAAAGGGCACCCCTGCGAGTTAGTGCCAAAGTTTCCTGCTAAAAGGGCACCCCTGCGAGTCGGTGCAAACGTTTCCTACTAGCTGATTGGTTGGTCAAAATACCTCTAACCAGTCAGCTTGTAGGAAACTTTTCCGAACTTAAAAGGGTACCCCTGCGAGTCAGTGCAAATGCACCTTTTAAAAAAAATCAAGTATAGGGACTGCTACAGAGACTTTGCACCCATTTTTTTAGCTTTCTAAATTTACTTCCGTTCCTGCTCACTTTCCTCTTTTGATTTTACATCTTATTGCAATTTAAGGTTTTCCCACATTTGCATGGTCTCCCCGTCCCCAACAGAGGGGTAAAAAAAGGTTGGAATCTATAATTTGATACATAGAAATAGCCTTGAGAATAACATTTGATGGACGAGGTTGAGGTAAATAACGGACCTTTCGTGAAGAGAAAATTTATTCTCTCTCTCTCTCTCTCTCTCTCTCTCTCTCTCTCTCTCTCTCTCTCTCTCTCTCTCTCTAAGCCTGGGAAGGCTCTTAAATATATACACTATTGTACAGGGTGGTCCAAAAGTAGGTGGACAGTATGTGGAATAAGGTTATGTATCGGTTATATTATTAAAAGTGTATTTTGGTTCACTATGAAATCTTACGGCTTTCTTATTATTGTTCACAATAAAATTTAAGGGATTTTATATTATTTTTCACAATCAAATTGAATTGTCAATAAAATAATTTTTTTAGTAAATTTAATTGTATGTGTATGTAACCTCAAAATAAATTTGTTCCGACACGAATACTTTACCTCGAATTACCTCTTTGGAGGGTCTTTGATCCTCTCTCAAATTCGACCAAGATTTCCCGCGCTACCCCCCTATCTCGCTCCCGATAGTTACTACCCCCCGCCGCCAGGATAATTCCTTCGGCCCGGATTAGGGCAGGTCACTGCTTTTCCCGGGTCAGGACCTCATTAAGTTCTTGGTCGTGAGATCCGAAGCATCTCACTCTCTCGTTTTAAATCTTTCGATCCTTTGGCGCGTTGTGTTCCCACGTGTTCCCAGTGTACGGACTTGTGTTTTTTCTGCGATAGTGCGTTTTCGCAAAGTGTCCTCAGTCCGTTTCCCTTGTGTTATCCAGGCTTTTCTGTAACTCGTGTGCGAACGATGGAGAACGTGCGTCGTTGTCCTGGTCCTAGAGCAGGAAAGTCGTGTGGGGCTTTCCTCTCTAAACCAGAGGTGGACCCGCATTCTCTTTGTTCCACGTGCAGGGGTAAAGTTTGTTCCTCCTCGGACACATGTCCCGAGTGCGTGAATTGGGACGGAATTCAGTGGGTACGTTTTGGTACTAAGAAAAAGAAGTCATCTAAGCGTTCCCCAAAGAAAGTGAATGGCGTGTCTTCCTTACAGTCGGTCAGTGATCGGTCCGACGAAGCCTCGGCCTCTCCGTCTCCTTCGCAGAGGAGTGGCCAGCAAGCCCCCAGTGTAATTGTGACCCATAGTGTCCTCCCAAGTGAACCCAGTGTGACGGAGGAACCAAGGGCTGGCCCCTCGGGAGTAAACGGAAGGGCCGCGAGTGTTTCGGGCGGATCGGGCCACGTGGCAGGGGAGCACGTTTCCTCGGATGACCCGGTATGGGACAGTGTGGCGTTCTCGGTCTCCCCCCCGCCCTCGTGGGCCGGTGCGTCGGGTTTCCCCCCGCCAGAAGAGAACCACTCGAGAATTCGTCGCCCGAGTAGCGACTCCTTCGGTTGGAAATTACCGAAGACTCCAGGGAGGTCTCCGCTGAGGATGGACGTATCCCTGGGTCCATGGCCTTCTAGTAGGGGCAGAGTGGTCTCAGTACCCTCGGTATCCACGGCAGTTCCCGAGGACTTTCTCCAGCACCCGGTCTCGGACGATCGGCGGCGAAGGGCCTCCCCTGCGCATCACTCTAGCAGTCGTTACGGGAAGAACGTGGCACCCTCGGACTCTTCGGAAGAAGGCTCATCCTCCGAGGGAGAACGCAGGGAAAGGCGGCACCGTAAGAGAGCGCGGACCGATAGCGATCGTTCTCGCTCTAGGTCGAGGTCGCGGCACGGTAGGAGGCGCCCACGCTCTCACTCCCGTAGGTACAAGAGGGAGGTCTCTCCCGGCGGCGGCGAATGGTTTTACGTGCCCCCAGGAGACTCCAAGAAGCACCGCTCGCCAGACTCTCGGTCCAGTGATCGAGCCTCCAGGTTGTCACTGCCTACATACAACTTGGAACCGCTCGACCGGCCACGCAAGAAGGACCTCACTCTCAGGCACAAGTCCTCGAGGCCTTCGGTTCACCCCACCCGTCGGGAGGAAGCGCGCTTCCGAGAGGACAGCCCAATCGAACCAGCCCAACCGGGTCGGACGACGAGCGGGAAGGACCGGTTGCCGGGTTCGGGTCTTTCCACCGGGACCGTGTCCTCCGCGTCCAGAGCCTTGGCCCAGTCGAAAGGCCTCCCGGGGTCGGTGGCACCCGCCACACGGCGAGACCCGACCGTGTACGGTGCGCCCTACGGTTGCGGGACGGCCTCCCTGGGACCTGGTAGGGAGAGGCCAGTCTACCTCCCAAGCACGGCTCTCCCCAGCCAAGCCGATACCTCGGTCGACGGAGGCGAGGCTTCCCCGTCGGAGGACTCCGCCTACAGAAAGGTGGTAGCCCGCATCAGGAGGACTCATGGGATTCCTGAACCCGAGGTGCCGAAGGTCAATACCTGGAGGTCGAGCCTCTTGAGGTACACACATCGGGACGTCCTGCCGAAGTCCTCTCTGGCCCTGCCCCTCGCCCCAGACCTAGTACTCGGCCAGGAGTACATAGATAACTTGGTGGCCAGCACTGCGGAGGCCCCCAGGTCCCAGAGTTCCTCCAAACTCCTCCAGGGTCTGAAACTACAGGCCAAAATTTATATTCCAGAAGGACGTCGCCCGGGTCCCTGTAGAGTGGACTCAGCCGTGGATGTCCTAGGACAAGGCGGCTCGGACGAAAGGGCCAGCTCAGCCCCTGTGTCCTTCTCGGCTTCTGAAGCAGGCATGATGGAGGAGATGTCGAGGGACATGATTAATGTCTCTTCATGGCTGGACTGGTGGGCCTCCACGTTACTGGATGTACAGGCCTCCACAGACCCCGACGACCCGGAACAACAGAGTCTCCTGTCGGACATTATCACTTCCGGGGGGAAAGCGCTAAAATTTATGGCATACCAGGCTCTCTCCCTGACGGCCAACTGGGTCCTCCGGAAGAGGGACACAGTGCTTTCCAGGGTAGCAAGGAAGATCCCAGACAGACAGGCGCGAGCCATTCGCACCCTACCCCTAGGAGGAGAGTCCCTGTTTCCTTTGAAGGAATTGGAAGAACTGATGGGGAAGGTGTCCAAGAGGAGAGAAGTCAACGTCCCTAAGCAATCATCCTCCAGGAGACCTCCGTATAAAAGGTCAGTCTCGGATAGGACCGTGACCCCTCAAGCGGTTCCCAGCTCTTCAAGGAGGGACGCCCACTCCTCTTCCTGGTCATCATCTCCTCAGACCTCCCGCAGGGGAACTACAACTTCTGCCAACTCCTTCAGGTCGGGTTACTCCGCCTCGAAGAGGGGCAGATCAGGCCGCTCCTCTAGGAGAAGGTAGAGGGAGAGGCCCCCTACTCCCGCCCAAGCCTCGGGTTGGGGGATGCCTCAGACCCCATTGGCAAGCATGGAAAACGTATGGGGCGGATGCTTGGACGGTGTCCGTCCTGAAAGAAGGCTACAGGATCCCCTTCATAGCGGACTCACCCCCTCTGATCCCAGCCACCCAAACAGAATGGTTAGCTCCCAGGGACCCGTTGAAAAGGGCTACCCTACAAAAAGAAGTTTCCTCCATGTTGGAAAAGGGAGCCATGGAAGAAGTCCTTCTCCCAGGGCCAGGCTTCTACAGCCGCCTGTTCCTGGTGGAGAAAGCAACGGGGGGGTGGAGACCGGTGATAGACCTGTCGGCCCTCAACAAGTTCGTCAAGAAGACGGACTTCAAGATGGACACCCCAAAATCCGTCCTGATGTCCTTGAGGGAGAAAGATTTTATGATGACGGTCGACCTCAAGGATGCGTACTTCCAAATTCCAGTCCACCCGTCGAGTCGGAAGTTCCTCCGGGTAAAATGGGGCTCCCAGATCCTGCAGTTCCGGACCCTCTGCTTCGGACTGTCGACGGCCCCTCAGGTGTTCACGAGGGTCTTCGCGACAGTCTCAGTATGGGCTCACGAACGAGGTATCCGCCTCATCAGGTACCTGGACGACTGGTTGCTCCTTTCCAGTTCAAAGGCCCTCTTGGAAGAACAAGGAAAGGACCTCCTCCGTTTCTGCAGGAGTCTGGGAGTCATCATCAACCTGGAGAAATCGAACCTGACGCCGTCCAACAAAATGGGGTACTTGGGGATGACGTTGGACACCGTGCAGGGGAAGGCCTTCCCCTCGGAGGACAGGATACAGAACCTCGTCAAGATCATTCAGCCGTTCCTGTCGGGGCTTCCCAGGAAAGCGAAAGCCTGGCAGAGGCTGATAGGCCATCTGGTCTCATTAGAGAAGCTAGTTCCCCAAGGGAAGTTACGACTCAGACCCGTACAATGGAACCTCAAGGCTCTATGGTCCCTGACAGGCTCTCAGAAAATATCGATCCCAGTCCTTCCGCACACGGAAACAGCCTTGAAATGGTGGAGATGCCGGTCGAACTCCCTCAAGGGGATGCCCCTCGGGTCCTGTTCTCCCGAGTTTCTCCTGTTCACGGACGCCTCCAGCCTAGGGTGGGGAGCCCACCTGAGGGAGGAAACAGCAAGCGGGACCTGGTCAGAGACCGAAAAGCATCACCACATCAACGTCCTAGAGCTAAAAGCAGTACAAAAGGCTTGTCTGCACTTTGCAAGTCGATTGAAGGGAAACACCGTGGCCCTAATGTGCGACAACGCCACGGTGGTAGCCTACATCAAGAAACAAGGGGGCATGAAGTCGAAGGAACTGTGCGACCTCACTGTAGACATCTTGCACTGGGCGGACGAACACCAGGTAACACTGCTAGCAAGGTTCATCCCCGGGAAAAAGAACGTGCTAGCCGACGGCCTCAGCAGGGTAGGTCAGATAGTAGGGACGGAATGGTCCCTACAACCAGCGGTAGCCAGACTCATCCTTCAACGCTGGGGCTCCCCGGTGATAGACCTATTTGCAACAAAGCTCAACGCCAAGTTACCGGTTTATTGCTCCCCGGTACCAGACGAAGGAGCAGCCCTAGAAGACGCCTTCCAGCACAGGTGGGACAACCTGGACGTTTATGCCTTTCCCCCCTTCACGCTGCTAAGACAAGTGCTCAACAGAGTAAGAACCGCCCAAAACCTAAAGATGACTTTGGTAGCGCCCTGGTGGCCGGAGAGAGAGTGGTTCGCGGATCTGAAAGACCTGGCAAGCCATCCGCCATGGCCTCTGCCCCCCAGGTCAGATCTACTAAGTCAACCGCACTTCCTCAGGTTCCACGACAACCCTCTCTCTCTTCGCCTTCACGCCTGGAGACTATCGAGCGACTCCTGAGGAAGGAGGGGTTCTCCTCCCCCACAGCTAAGAGGATGTCCCTATATCTAAGAAAATCCTCTACCGTAGTCTACCAGGCGAAGTGGGCCGCCTTTACGAAATGGTGCGCGACAAAACAAATAAGACCTCTCGAAGCCTCGGTCCCTGACATAGCTGATTTTCTAGTGTATCTTAGGGATAAAATAGGAATGTCAATCCCAGCTATTAAAGGAGTGCGAGCAGCCTTAGGCCAAGTCTTTCTCCTGAAAGGCATCGACCTAGGGACATCAAGACATATAGGGATGCTGATTAGAAGTTTCGAACAATCCTGTCCTCCCCAAGCCAGGAGAGTGCCTAGATGGGACCTGGCCAAGGTCCTGAAAATGTTGTGTCTTCCTCCCTTTGAACCGCTCAGAGATATCGGGGACAAAGATCTCACCCTCAAGACAGTCTTCTTGCTAGCCTTAGCTTCGGCTAAGAGGGTAGGTGAGATCCACGGTCTCTCCTACGACGTGGCACACTCCAAAGGGTGGAAGGAGGTATCTTTCAAGTTCGTACCCTCCTTTGTAGCTAAAACTCAGAACCCAGCAGTCTGGGACCCGAGGTTCGAAGGTTTCTCTGTCCCGGCCATTCCCAAGACAGGTAATACGGACGACCTGAAGTTATGCCCGGTCAGGACGATCAGGAAGTACCTGGAAAGGACGGCCCATCTCCGTCCAGGTGCCAAGAACCTCTTCGTCTCTTCAGGCGTTAATAAGAAGCAAGTGTCCAAGAACACTATTTCCTTCTGGCTGAGACAAGTCATCACTAGGGCTTATGAAGAAGACAAGGTGGCGGTACCAGGCACTCCCCGTCCCCATGACATCAGGGGCCTGAGCACGTCCTTGGCCTTTGAGAGAAATATGGCAGTGGGCCAGATCCTGCAGGCCGGCACTTGGTCACACCAGTCGACCTTCACGGCCCACTACCTCAAAGACTACTCAAGAAAGTCTTTGGATGGATTCTCCATTGGGACAGTCATCGCCGCCCTCCAAGCTGTGTAGTGGCAGGCTGGAAGACGTCCCCAACAAGTGAATAGACTCATCCCTACTTCTTCAGGAGAAGATTCAGTAGAGAACATGTCAAGAGGTAAGACTTAAATTATAAGCGTAAGTTTTCCACTGCTACCCTCTAACCGCTCTCTGTACCCCCGCATTACGTAGCCCTCCGGGCACCATGTGCCTAACCAAGTGGCAGAATGGCTCTCCCGCCTCCTAAAGTGTAAGTCTCCAAAGAGGTAATTCGAGGTAAAGTATTCGTGTCGGAACAAATGAAAAATTTTAAGTAATTTTTATTTTTCCTAACATACTTACCGAAGAATTACCTCTGAAGTAATGGCCCTCCCTTCCGTCCCCGAGTGCCATTCTTCCATTGCCAAGTCGGGCTTAACGGAGAACTTAATGAGGTCCTGACCCGGGAAAAGCAGTGACCTGCCCTAATCCAGGCCGAAGGAATTATCCTGGCGGCGGGGGTAGTAACTATCGGGAGCGAGATAGGGGGGGTAGCGCGGGAAATCTTGGTCGAATTTGAGAGAGGATCAAAGACCCTCCAAAGAGGTAATTCTTCGGTAAGTATGTTAGGAAAAATAAAAATTACTTAAAATTTTTCATATAATCATTCACTGTCCACCAACTTTTTGTACCACCCTGTATAAAAAAGGGTAACATAGGATGGGTTATATAAGATGCTTATACAGTCATCTATGTGGGTCAGTTTACATTCTCATCATTCACCTTTTAGTTGGTTATGTAAGATAAATATATTTTTAATTACTGACATTTACTTTATGAGGAAGCTTTTGCATAAGGAACGTTTAATTTGAGTCATACCCGAATTTATGAAATATAAAGAAAAAAATACATGAGATTTT
>NC_090748.1:97275455-97285455 GCF_036898095.1 Palaemon carinicauda
TATTTTCACGACTACTGTATATATTTCTAGATATTTTATATCCATTATTTTCCAAGATATCTGAAAATGTGTTTTTTATGAAATCACTTCCTCTGTAGTGTGTTCCTCTAAAACTGATAGCCTCTCTCTCTCTCTCTCTCTCTCTCTCTCTCTCTCTCATTGTATATTTTCACGACTACTGTATATATTTCTAGATATTTTATATCCATTATTTTCCAAGATATCTGAAAATGTGTTTTTTATGAAATCACTTCTCTGTAGTGTGTTCCTCTAAAACTGATAGCCTCTCTCTCTCTCTCCTCTCTCTCTCTCTCTCTCTCAGTTTGGCATTTGTTGCTTTGTGGAAGTTTACTTACCAAGTTAAATGGGGCCTTTTAGTGTGTTTCTGGTTAATGTCTGCATATTTTAATACTAAGTACTTGAAATAGTAGTATAGTAGTAGTAGACTACCAGTAGTCTGTGTGAGTTTATCAATTTTTCTTACTAATTTTTAATATATATGCAATATTATAGTAGTTAGTTAAGAAAAATATATTTTTCAGAATTTGTTTAAAAGGCGATGAATTAGAAAACTCGTTATTTTGATGTATCAAGTGGTAACGAATGGAATAAACATTAATAAACGCGTTATTTTAATGTATCAAATGGTAATAAATGCAATAAACTTTAGTAAATATGCTATTTCCATGTATAAAGTGGTAACGAATGCAATAAACATCAATAAAATCGTTATTTTAATGTATCAAATGGTAACGAATGCAATAAACATTAATAAACGCGTTATTTTAATATATCAAATGGTAATAAATGTAATAAACATTAAAAAACACGTTATTTTGATATATCAAGTGGTAAGGAGGAATATAATAAACAAATAAGCTCTTTACTGAACGTTTTTGCTACGATTTATTTTCTACGTAAATCGGATTATTTGGCATTTCAGTACAAATTCCTGAACATATATATATATATATATATATATATATATATATATATATATATATATATATATATATATGTATGTATGTATGTATATATATATATATATATATATATATATATACATATATATATATATATATATACATATATATATATATATATATACAGTACATATATATATTGTGTATATATAATATATATATATATATATATATATATATATATATATATATATATATATATATATATATGAATGTATGTATGTATGTATAGATAAATACAGACAGTAAATCACCTGTGCTGGTATACAATTAACTTTCATTCTTTACTATGTATTCGATAAAGGTAAAATTGAGTTATGGTTTTGTAGGTATTTAAAGCTTTGCACAAAAAAGTTCATATAACAGTTGCTAAAACTTATGAAAACAAATTTCCTAGTTTTGTTAATATTCTCTTGATGATATAAAGTTTTTGTCTGTTATTAATCCAACGTATTATTATGTAATAACAATTGTTATTATTCGTATTGTATTGCGAGACATTCATGTTTTATATTAATGTTGCCAAATGTCACTTGATTGTGGAATTTTTTTTTTTTTTTTTTTTTTTTTTAATAATATCAGTGATGAATTTCAACTGATACATTTACATATATCATATCTGTGTTATCGGGACTTAAATTTGTTGTCAAGTTATTATAATTCAAAATATGTAGATAACTAAGAGAAGAGAATTGAGTTAGAGTTTTTTTGAAAGCACAGTAAACTCAAATTTGTAGTCATGTTTTTTATTATAAGTCAAAATACGTATTATAACTCAAAATATGTAGACTAACAGAGAGAAGAGAGTTGTATTAGTTTTTTAAAAGCACAGTAAATTCAAAGTTGTTTTCATGTTTTTATTATAAGTCAAAATACGTACTATAACTCAAAATATGTAGACTAACAGAGAGGAGAGAGTTGAGTTAGAGTTTTTTGATAGCCCAGTAAACTCAAATTTGTTGTTATGATGTTATTACAAGTCAAAATACGTATGATAACTCTTTAAACTGCCAGAGAGTAGAGGGTTCTTTGAAAGCACAGTAAACTCAAATATTGTTGTCATGTTATTATAAGCCAATATACGTATTATAACTCAAAATGTGTACACTAACAGAATAGAGTTGAGTTAGAGTTTGAAAGTACATTAAACTCAAATTTGTTGTCATGTTATCACAAGTCAAAATACGTATTATAACTCAAAATGTGTACACTAACAGAGAGAAAAGAGTTGAGTTAGAGTTCTTTGAAAGCACAGCAAATGCATTTATTTTTTCTTTTATTGTCTTGCTTTGTTATACTCACAGGTGAATAGTCTCCTGTGTTCGGTGGTGTGGTTTAGCGGTTGGAACTTTTTTTTTTCTTTTTTCTTTTTTTCTCTAATTTTCTTGCAACGGAGGGAAGTTACCAGATGTTTGAACTGTAAATCATTTTTTTTCTTTCATTCTCGTTTATTTTTTATTTTTCTTAAAGAGGAAAGCCTCTGCTTTAGTCCATTGTAGAGAAAAACACAAAGATTTCCTGTTTACAACATTGTATTTCCGTTTTCTCTGACAGGCAGGGTTTAAACTTGAGCATGTGGTCATTTACCTTAGATGCTGTTGCTTTTTACCTTAGATAACCTTAAAACTTTTTCAATTTCCTTAAATTTTGAAGCTCGTAATTTCGTAAAAACGGAAATTACCTTAGATTTGCTTTAAAAAAGACAATTTCCTTAAATTTGAAGCTCTTAATTTCCTAAAACCGAAATTACTTTAGATTTTCCTTAGAAATGACATTGAAACCATGTAAATTACCTCAAACTAAGCTATTTTACCTTAAAAGTTTAAACCCTGCTGACAGGTATAGCGTGGGAAAATTTACCTTTATTTCTTTTTTCTTTTTCTTTTTTTAGTCTATTAGCCATTTATTAATGACTTGTTTGGGCTGTTTATTTACTCTCCTTAATTAATATTCTCTATTTTTCTCTTGTTTTGATTCGCAGAGACAGACAGCACAGACAGCGACGGGACCCTCATTACAGAGGAAGACGTTACCGAAAGAGTTTGTTGTACGGAGGTCGCGGCCGGCAATAACCAACGACAGGAAGCGGGTGTTACAGAAGGCAATAGTCACGTCGAGGGCCCACACTCCCTCCTCCACCCACGAAGGAACCCCAGACGAAGCCCCCCTCACGGGGCTGGCGATTCTGAAGAGGAGGAAGACAACGACTTGGGTAGCAGTAGAGGCGTTGGAACGGTGACTGGAGGAGGTGTCAGTGACGGAAGCGAGAAGACTTATCCTTCCTCAGAAGGGAAAACTGACGGCTCCAAAGGGCATGCTGGCCTCCCACGGCAGAGTACCAAGACCATGTTGAGTCGATCCGAAGCGGCGAGGCTCTTTGAAAAGCGTATCGATGACGTCTTTGATTTTGAAAGTCTGGAGAGTTGTGAGAGCGTCTATGGAGGCACCGACAGCACAGGGTTCCCTCTGCAGGGGTGTGCCAGTCCTCTGGCGGGCGAGGAGGTCGTGTTCAATACCTCTGCGACCTCGCAGCCGTTCGCCGACGCCTCGGGAGAGTTTGAGGACCAGATAGTTAACAAGAGAGAGATTAATGAAAGTGAAGTGTTTAGTTCGAATCAAGTGACCGAATTATTATCGAAGGACATACTAGGGGAAGCATGCGGGCGGCTTCCCACGACGCCCAATTCCCTCAGCGGCACGCCCGTCCAGAGTAAACACGACGACGCCCACCGTGACTCCAGTTTTAGTGAACTTGACAAGGCAAACGGCGGACAATATAATCTCGACCAGACGTACGTCGTTGGGAAAAGTGACGATTTCGAATTGACGGGAAAAACAGAATCGACGGAAAATGACGGTAAAAGCAGAGCAAGGGGGAAAGACGGGGAGCCCCTGAGTATGGATTTATTTGGCCTCCCTGTTCGGTGGACAGAGGGCGAGAAGAAAGGGGCGCCCGATGACCTTACCTTCGTCGAAACACCTGTTGCTTCCCCCACCTGTCTCTCGCTGGAAGCTGGGCAGGTGGGACATCTGTCTGAGATGAATAATCAAATGAATAATCATTTAAATAATGAAGGTGAATGTGATGAACTGAAATACGATAGTGACGTGAAATACGATAGTGACGCGAAATCCGATCGCACTTGCGATGAAGAAATAAGATCTTTGACTAAGTCGATAGTGAAAGAGGGAGAGAGAGCGAACGATGATGATGATAATGACCGCAGTGAGAGTGAAAATGAAATTGCGACAGACAATGAACATGTATCTGCGGCGGCACCGAGTGAAGGTGATTTCACCTTCACTCCAGTTGGTGAAACGTCGTCATCGTCGGCGGCGGTTGAAGCCCGTCATCATCATCACCAGACCGCTGCCACAGGTAACCTACTAAGGTCCTCGACGGACCCTGAGCAGCTCAGTGTGATTGCAAGTGCAGAAGGCGAAGGTGAGGGAAGCTCCGATAACAATGGCACTACCGTTGGCAGTGCCACCAACATGAGAGAGATCAACTTGCTCTCCTCCTCTACAGGGGAAACTCGTGCAAACTACCAATCTCCCCCCGGATTGGGTCCCTTCGCAGGGGCTCCTCGTAATGATGTTCGAGAGAGCACAGGTGGCCAGCCACAGCATGTGAAAACGACGAGACATATAGAAAACTTTTCTCCCTTCGAAGGAGAAATCTCGGGAAATGTAGACGCCAGATGTCACCAGCGTCTCAATTATGACAAACTGCAACATCAAGTTCATCGCGAAGTTATAAATGGTCATCCCGTAGGAGGAGACCTGGCTTCGGGAGATAGCGACGGGGACACGGACAACACAGACGGAGACTACGACGAAGAGGATCACTTCGCAGCCGAACTGAGTCTTCGGATATCCACAGTACATTCGGAAGTGAACGGGAAAACTAGGGGCGAGGAGCGCACGTCCTATAGGAATTCGGATATTCTCAGCGTGCTGACAAACTACCGCGGGGAAAAGAGAGAGGAGGAAGAGAGGGTGGGGCATGGGGATGCCCCGGGTACCGTTTCCCCTCTTGCCAGCCAGGATGGAAGTTCGCCCGAGATGCCAGATTCTCTCAGGTCCAGTGAGGGACGCAGTGCCACGAGGTCCGTGGAGACGTTGAGCGAAGACAGTGGCTTGGGAGACCGTGACGTGCGTCTTACTCCTTCGTCGCCTCTTCCTTCCATATCTGAAGGTGCCCCTCGAGGAGTAGTGCCAGATATCGTGCCAACCTCATCCTCCAACACCAACCAGGGAACACTGATTGAACAGTCATTGACCTCCGTGACTGCACGCCCCAAGAGGCAGGATATTCGTCAAGCTCGTATTGCAAGGGCGCGTTCATGCGGTGATTTGCGTGCTCATTGGGCCTCCTCAGACACAGACACGGAGGAGGAGGAGGAGAGCAGCAACATGAGAGGACTCCTGCACTCTCGTCTGAGAGGGAGAGAGGGAAGTTATTCGAGTGCCATTGCAGGCGAAGGCGTACACAACGGCGGTGAGATGCATTATGACAAACCTTTCAAATCCACTTATGCGAATTATCTTAAGCAGCAGTACGAAGGTGAGGGAACGGCAGACGACAACAGGCGTAACCCCGGCAGTAACCTCCATTCCCAACTCCCCCATCACTCTCCCTCGTCCCGGTACCAGCATCGTGAAACACGCGGTTCACATCCGTCGGAGGCCGACGGCAGCGACAAAGAGAATAAATCAAGATACAGGAGAGTGAGGGAAGCCTCCAGTAACCATTCCAGACCGAGGCGATACAACAGTCTGTTAGAATTCTCGAGTAGAGACTCGAATAGTGCCAGCGACTACTACTACCATAAGGATGGCGATCGAGTGCCAAGGGTGCCTCCTTCCCGCTCCGCCTCGAGGAGGCGGCCCCAACCCATCAGCGTCGACCTCGCCGAGGAATTCCTGAGTCAAGAGAGGCTGGGAACGACCGATCAAAACATCTCTGGGACAATTCGCACAAGTGATGATAAATTGGCTGTAAATAATAACACTCCTTCTGCGACTGGCGAAGGTGTTGGGTTTGGGAATTCGTCCTCCTCGTGTGCCGTGCCAACGTCCAATAGGATGACACACAGCGAACTTACGACCAATGGGGTAGAGATAGGAGGAGGAGTCATGCCACCGGGATCATCCCAGGGGTCACGGGGTGAAGAGGGGTTGGCAAAGCTTAAGGATGAAGTTACAGCGGATGTGAGGGTGCAGTGTGGATGGCCCCTCCATGCCTCCGCGGATTCTGCTGCTGCCTCTGCCGCCGCCTCTCCGACAGCGCCCTACCCTCATCATCATCCGCTTGATGCCCTACACCACCACCAGCAAGTCTCCAGCACTCCCCCGATGCCCAACCGTACCCCTCCCGGCCCCCCTTCCCAGCGTCAGACTCATCACCAATATAGCTCTTCTTCAAGTTCGTCCGCCCAGTTACCAAATGAGTGCCAACCCGTACGCACCAGTCAGAGTGCAGGAGACATTGCCATTCATGATCCCATTGCCCAGTGTGACCCAAGTGCCTCCTCCTCAAACAGTCTGCAAGAAAATTCACAAAACTATCAACAACAGCAACATAAACCATCGTTTGTTGTTTCCAGCAATTTGTCCAACACTCACAGTCAGAGAGCCGACGGTGGGGAAGTTATGGAGGAAGTGCCAATTACGAGGGTTCGAACTAAGACGTACGGCAGTCATGGCGAAGTAGAGGTTTACCTGGCCAGGGCGGACAGTGGACGCCCACCCCCACACCCTGGCGCCGCCACGCAACCTGTCCTTACGCCCACGGGAGGCCTTGAAAACAGAACCGGCTCCAGGGGCGTAACCTTTTCCCCTTCCGTGAAGGAAGTCAATTGGAGGGAGAGTTACTACGAAGTGGAAAACGAAGGGGAAGATGTCAGTGATTCGGTGAAGTCAAGTGAAGTGATTGAGGTGACGTCAAAAGAAAAGTTAGCAGTGAAAAATTCGGTGCCGCAAGTTGGTCCTGTTACGCAACAACAACTACAACAACAACAGGAAGTAGTTCGACCCTCACAGGTCAGTCCCGTTCCCCCAATGCAGACCAACAACAAACTCAACGGCGGCGCCTTTGAACATTCGACCGGGTCGTCGTCAGAAGCCGAGGCCTACGACGAGAAAGGACACAGCCCGGCCCAACAGCAAAAACCTCCTACTGGGCCCATCTGGCAGAGGTTTAAACTTCCTAAAATATCTTCGCCTAAGTCGACCAGACCGAAGATTTTGCCCAAACCCAAGAATCTCTCCCCCAGGTCATCTGATACAGAGAATTCCAAGCAAGACACGGCGACGACGACGCCCCACGAGAGTGGCTCATCAACGCCCTCATCCCCCGACAGTAAGCTGAAGAAGACCCCTCAGAGTCCCAAGTTCTTCACGTGGGGCAGCAAAAGGGAGAAGAAATCGCGTGAAATCACACGTCCCAAGACGCCCCCTCCACCCGTCCCTCGTTCCTCCCCTCCTCCTGCCCTTCGTTCCTCCCCTCCTCCTGCCCCCCGTTCATCCCCTCCTCCACCTCCCCCTTCCCCATCGTCCTCTCCTCTGCCTACTCAGGTGAGTTCTGGGCAAGTAGTGGGAGACCAGGGGGCCGAGGCAGGTAAACGAGTGGTCTCTCCCTCCTCAGTCACTCTCACGGGCTTCAACCGTGAGGGCAGAAGCGATGCTTCTCCGGTAATTATCAGTGCTAAGAAGAGAGAAGTGGTTGCGAGTGACAGTGACAACACTGCGAGGATTGCCCCGGCCTTACTAATAGCCAAGAAACAGCAGTTACGCAAAAGTGAACCACCGCTAGTGACGAGCAGTGCTAGTAGCAGTTACAATAGTTTTAGTAGTAGTAGTAGTGGCAAGGAGGACGAATGGTCAGACAGACGAAGTCGGTCGGTGTCTTCGTCAGGGGATGACTCTGGAGACGCCCCTACGACCCCTAGCTCTCGGTCAGCTGTTGCTAAGCCGCCTTTGCCGCCGCCCCACCTCCAGCGCCCCCACCAGACCCCGCAGCAGCAGGCATTCCACAAAGCCAGGCTCCTCAGTGCCCGCAGACATTACTTCAGTCAGGAGCGACAGACGTCCGCCCCTGAGAGAGTCTCCCCTCCAAAGGACTCCAGGGAAGCGACTGGCGCCCTAGAGAGCGGCGTTTCCGTAGCCACTCGTCCTCTTGGGACGCCGCCTCCAATTCCACCTGTCTCCACCTTCAAGAGTCCCACGGGGACATCCAGCTCATCGTCTTCAACAGCAAACAAATCCCTCCTGACGAAGGGCAACTTCGACTCCTCCAAGAACCTGAAGGAGAGGTTCGAAAAGTTTTCAGCCAGTACTCGCGCCGAGAGGGAGCGCCTTGCCCGTAGCACGCCCGACCTGAGTGTACTGATAGAGAGTGTGCGCCGCCCGCCCCGCCGTATTGATTCCTGCACTGAAACGGCAGCAGCAGCAGAAGACGTCCACGTCGCTAGTGCTGCTGGTGCTAGTCAAGCCTCGGCCAGTGATGGTGAAGCATCGATCGCCGCTCACGCCCACCAGGGGGCTTCGCACACCCACAGCAAGCCGAGACAGGCGATCCATGAGCGCTACAAGAATCGGGCGCAGCGTATATACGCCCGTTCGCGCACGCAGAGCACCGGAGTGCTAGAGACTGACTTGGACACAGGCGCTTCCAGGGAATTGCTGACCTTGAGAGAGACAAATCTCGACGACCTCTACAAGGACTTGCAACACCTGCTCGACTCCTTGCCGTTTGGGGGCGCCCCTACGCCCACCGATTCCAAGGCCAGGGCCAAGTCGCTGCTTGATTTGGAGGCCGCTGGAAGCGCCATGGAGGGCCAACTGGAGGCTCCAGCCAGGTCTTCGGACACGAGGGCCAAGAGCATGGAGTTTCTCCTGGACGATGGAAACAAGGCTTCTGTACAGGTCAGTCTGGATTTTATTTTGTTTCTTTATTTTGTTTTACTTAGAGAAGGGAATTGTGTTTAGGAAACAGAATTATCAAATCACAACATATACACAAACTTTAAGGGGAGCAATAAGTTCATACACATTTCAATTGTCATGTATAGTCGTGTGTTTTTCTTTTAATTATTTCTATATTTTGTTTTACATGAAGATATTTGTGCTAAGAAACAGATTTATTAAATCACAACATTTACAAAAACTTTAAGGGGAGCAATACGTTCATACACATTTCAAATGTCATATAGAATCATGTAGTTTTTATTTTCTTTTCAATTATTTATTTCTTTTTGTTTTATTTAAAGATAATTGTATTTAGGAAGCAGATTTATCAAATCACAACATTTACAAAAACTTTAAGGGGAGCAATAAGTTCATACACATTTCTAATGTCATATAGAATCATGTAGTTTTTATTTTATTTTCAATTATTTATTTATTTTTGTTTTATTTAAAGAGAATTGTATTTAGGAAGCAGATTTATTAAATCACAACATTTACAAAAACTGTAGTAGGGGCAATAAATTCATACACATTTCAATTGTTATGTATAATCATGTGTTTATTTTCTTTTAATTATTTCTATATTTTGTTTTACATGAAGATATTTGTGCTAAGAAGCAGGTTTATTGAATCACAACATATACAAAAACTTTTAAGGGGAACAAAAAATTCATACACATTTCAGTTGTCATGTATAATTATGTATTTTGTATTTTATTTTCAATTTATTTATTTTTGTTTACTTAAAAAAAATTGTATTTAGGAAGCAGATTTATCAAATCACAAAATTTGCAAAAACTTTAAGGGGAGTAATAAATTCATACACGTTTCAATTGTCATGTATAATAATGTATATTTTTATTTGTGTGTGATTATGAATATTTTTTTAAAAATAACAATATTTACTAAAAGTATAGTGTTCATACATATTTCGATTCTCCCATATGTACTCGTGTAATTTTTTTTATTTTCTTGTGTTAAGTTTTTCGTGTGTACATGTTTTTTTTTTCTTTTTATCTAAAGAGGAAGTTCCAGTTTAATTAGGA
>NC_090748.1:97290455-97297218 GCF_036898095.1 Palaemon carinicauda
ATTATTATTGTTATTATTATTATTCGCTAAGCTATAACCTTAGTTGGAAAAGCAGGATGTTAAAAGCCCAAGGGCTCCAACAGGGCTATTTCTCCCTGTTGGAGCTCTTGGGCTTCTAGCATCCTAGCTTTTACAGCTAGGGCTGTAACTTAGATAATAATAATAATAATAATAATAATAATAATAATAATAATAATAATAATAATAATAATGCCATTAGAAAAAATATGAATATAATCAAGTTTTATTTCCGTATTTCCTTTTCTCAATGGGCTGTTTTTTTTTTCATATTGAAGCCCTTGGGCTTGTGGCCTCCTGCTTTTACAATTAGGGTTGTAGCCTAGCTAATAATAATAATACGTAAAGCCAGTGTATTTATTTAAATATATACCCGTAAGTTATCGTCAAAATGCACAATAAAACAAAAATCACATTAGCAACGGAACAGGCAAGACAACTGCAAGGTCGATCGATAACTTTGTCAGCCATTGAAAGCCAAGTCATATTATTGTCAGTCAAGCAAGAGTAATTTCCTTTCCGTTATTCTTCCTTTTTTTTATCATCACATACTTTCCCCCGAGGCTCTTCTCTTTCTAACGTCCGTTCTTCTCTTTAACTTGACTTCGAGGGAAATGAAGTTCAAGAATAGGCATTGTTTGAAAAACTCCAGTTTTTGTTGTTGTTCGTTTCCTTTAATCTGGTTAAATATGCTCTATACGTCTACTAACTCGTTGAGAGAGAGAGAGAGAGAGAGAGAGAGAGAGAGAGAGAGAGAGAGAGACTTTGACTTCGAGGGAAATGAAGATCAAGAATAGGCATTGTTTGAAATACTTCCGTATTTTGGTTGTTCTTTTTCTATAGGCCTAGTTGGCGCAGACTAATTTGGTTAAACATGGTCTCTAAATACTACATACATACTTGTTGAGAGAGAGAGAGAGAGAGAGAGAGAGAGAGAGAGAGAGAGGTTTTGACTTCGAGGGAAACGATGATTAAGAATAGGCATTGTTTGAGAAACTCCAGTTAGGTTTTTTCTTTATCTGGCTCGGTTTAAGGCGGTTAAACATGCTTTCTACAACATACTACTCACTCGTTGAGAGAGAGAGAGAGAGAGAGAGAGAGAGAGAGAGAGAGAGAGAGAGAGAGAGCTGGCAGTCGCCACAAAGGAATGCATGATGGAAGTATGTATTTAAAGAAATCAACGCCTCGTGTCTGTAGACCAACTTGACCTGTCGATGCCTGTAGATAAACTTGACCTGTCGACGTATCGTGTGTGTAGACCAACTTGACCTGTCGATGCCTGTAGATAAACTTGACCTGTCGACGTATCGTGTGTGTAGACCAACTTGACCTGTCGATGCCTGTAGATAAACTTGACCTGTCGACGTATCGTGTGTGTAGACCAACTTGAACTGTCGATGCCTTGTGTGTAGACCAACTTGACCTGTGAAAATGAGGGAAATTGGGAAAGGAATAGAAAAAATCAATTGATAGGCCTACGATATAAATAAAAAGACATTACCTTTGTTTATAATTTGCACAGAGCATTATGCGGTTGAGCATAATGTTATGTACATCAAAGTAGTCACTGTGCAAGCACCATGGTCTCTCTCTCTCTCTCTCTCTCTCTCTCTCTCTCTCTCTACACACACACACACAATAGTGGACACAGTTCAGGTCTTGGGTCAAGTAGCAAAGCCTTTTGCAATGGCGTCCCAAGTGCTTGTGTTATGTACTTATGTTTATTTGTTATTTTTATTTTGTCTTTTTTTCCATATTTAATCTGAAACCTTTCATATTTTCAAAATATTTTCACTGAGTAAATATTTCTTTACCATAATTTCCCTAATGAGTTATTATTATTATTATTATTATTATTATTATTATTATTATTATTATAGCTTTTCCAACTAAGGTTGTAGTTCTGCAAGTAATAATGATAATGATAATAGTAGTAGTAGTAGTAGGAGGAGGAGTATGCTACAACCCTTGTTGGAAAAGCAAGGATGCCATAAGCCCAATGGCTCCAACAAACAGGGTAAAATAACCCAGTGAGAATTAACGAACAGCATTTCAAGAACTGTAACAACATTATAATAAATCTTTCATTTATAAACTATAAAAACTCCAAACAAAAAGAGGAAGAGAAATAAGATAGAATAGCGTGCTCGAGTGTACCATCAAGCAAGAGAACTAGACAGGGGAATGTATGTTCTGTGTACTGTTCTGAATAGGGAAAATCCCTAGACCACAAGAACCGTATCCCCACACCAGCGAGTAGAGTAACAATCGGTACACACCTTTAAAACCTCTGTACGTACAGGTCTTGCGGGGGCTTGCCATTTACCATTGTATTTTATAGCGCTTTGACTTCGGGTAGTCACAACGTCTGGGTGTTGCATTTTCCCTGAAACAATGAAGGTGATCGACTAACTAAACATTGCCAAATTGGATAGTCACGTAGATTTTAAAGCGTTGAGACACTTGTCTCGACACTTATTTCTTCAATAATTTCAACATGTTAATAGTAGAAATATATGATATTTTGCAATTTTAGTTTGTTAAAGATAGCTTTTGATATTTTTTGAAATTTTCAGAAGGTTTTTTTAAATTTTAATTGTTTTATCGAAATTGTCGTACAATTGAAAACCTGATTTAGGGTTACTTGGGTAAATTTTTTGAAATATAAGAACTAAAAAGTTAAAAAAAAACTATTGATGTATTTATTGAAAATTACTTCCAATTCTAATAAGTAGAAACCAAAAGCGTATCATTGTGATTTGTTATATATTTAAAGTATCCATTTCTTAAATAGTAATTAGGGCTACCCCGAATATACCTTTCAGAAATTTTAAGAAAATGTATTTAAAGCATAATTAGGTATCCAGTATTTCAAATGAGTATTGATTTCATTTATGTAAAAAAAAAAAAAAAAAAAAAAAAGCATTTCTCTTCAGTTACAGACATAACGCGTAAACAGAGGTGACAGATATGTCCTTTTCAAACCGGTTGGGATAATTTTTCAATTTTGGGGCTATTGTTATCACAAAAGCTTGTGAAATGACCGGCTATCTTTTATATGGAGTTAAGCTAGACTATACAGTCATTAGTCTCGCCTGGGGGGAGAGTTTGTTACTATGTAGAGAGAGAGAGAGAGAGAGAGAGAGAGAGAGAGAGAGAGAGAGAGAGAGAGAGAGAGAGAGAGAGAGTTCAGTATGCGTCATTTGGCAGTTGTGGGTGTGAGACTATGGAGCTGCTGATGGCAAGGTATAGACAGCGTGCCTGTGAGGGTATAAATATATTCGTTTATGATGTAAATGTATAGTAATTTCCTAAGTTCTGTGGATGGTTGCTTGTTATTATTATTATCATTACTTGCTAAGCTACAACCCTAGTTGGGAAAAAAGGATGCTTTAAGCCCAGGGGCCCCCAACTGGGAAAATAGCTCAGTGAGGAAAGGAAAAGAAGGAAAAATAAAATATTTTAAGAATAGCAACATTAAAATAAATATTTCCTATATAAACTATAAAAATTATAACAAAACAAGAAAGAGAGAAATTAGATAGAATAGCGTGCCCGAGGGCACACTCAAGCAAGAGAACTCTAACTCAAGACAGTGGAAGACCATGGTACAGAGGCTATGGCACTACCCAAGACTAGAGAATACTGGTTTGATTTTGGAGTGTCCTCTTAGAAGAGCTGCTTACCGTAGCTAAAGAGTTTAATACAGCGAAAAATACAGCCGTTTATAATCCACTGCAGGACAAAGGACTCAGACATGCCCTTACTCATTTCTTGGGTTTGGCCATTTCATTCACGTTGTCCATTGCGGATTGGTGATGGTGGAGACTTTTGTCTGATTGCTCACATCAAGCCAACCTAGTATGAGTGACCCCGACTAGTACAGCTTTGTTGATCATGGCGATACACAAACTCTTTCAACACGTAAAATTATCCCCCCCACACATTTATGTATGTATGTATGTATGTATGTATGCATGTATGTATGTGGGTGTGTGTACGTTGAAAGGGACCAAGATTGTTGCATAAATTATCACTGCGTTGATATCCCCAACACACTTATATGTATGTATGTATGTATGTATGTATGTATGTGGGTGTGTGTACGTTGAAAGGGACCAAGATTGTTGCATAAGTTATTTAGCCTAATTAATTCATTTCTGGTTAATGTTTGTTGACATTATGGTTAAATATCATAACAGTAAAAATATAATTATGATAATGTAAGTTTATGCGTTACGTGTCATCCATATTAGATAAAAATTTAATTACTGTATTAACTTAATTTATAATTATTTTAATTTTGTGCTTCATATTGGTAGTTTTCAACTATTTTTAAATTAGTTCAATTTAGAATTGGAGAAATTTTTTTTTGGAATGGCAAGGCAAAAATCAAAACCGTAATTTTATTTCATAGATATATTAATATGAAATTAAAATTTTATAGATATATTAATATGAAATTAAAATTATATGGGCTGTATAGAATTACGTGATTCAAGAAGTTTATAATAGATGTCATGAAATATGAGAGAAAAATACTATTTTAAAAAAGTTAGTGCACAATATATGCTGCAGTTTTGATATATTTATATTTTTAAAATTATTTCTCATAGTTTATTCGTTAATGCTCTTTCTCTTGTGGCAGCTTTTCCTGTCAGAAATAATAATAATAATAATAATAATAATAATAAAATACTATTTAAAAAAGTTAGTGCACAAAATATGCTGCAGTTTCGATATATTATATTTTTAGAATTATTTCTCATAGTTTATTCATTAATACTCTTTCTCTTGTGGCAGCTTTTCCTGTCAGTAATAATAATAATAATAATAATAATAATAACCGTAGCTTTGGTTGTTATCGGAATGTTCTTTAAGTATGGAGTTTAATAAAATTGAATATATTCATATATTCGGTTGAGAAATGTGTTTTTGAAAGTTTGGTTGTCGGAAAGAAAACAATGTTTTCGAGGAAGAATTGTGGTTAAGAAAATAGAATTGGCTTGGAAACTACTCTCCAATGCCACACACACACACACACACACACACACACACACACACACATAGTTGATTAGTAACGACTGATGATATATATATATATATATATATATATATATATATATATATATATATATATATATATATATATATATGTATATATATATATATTCAATGTAGGTTAGAACTTCTGAAGTTTATATATGTATGTATATGTATATCTGTATATCTGCATCCATCGCATCCGTCTATACCATATTGACATCCCACGCCTCTTTCCTTTCATTCTGGCTCTCAGGCTTTTTCTTTTTCCTTCCTTCTTTCTTTCTTTCTATCCTTCTTTCTTTCTATCCTTCTTTTTTTTCTTTCCCTCTTTCTTTCCTCGCCCTACTCTCGCGGTCCAATCAGCCCTAAAGGGAAAAGAAGCAGGTTTTCCTTCGATATAGCATCGGCAAGTGAGTTGCCTCTCTCTCTCTCTCTCTCTCTCTCTCTCTCTCTCTCTCTCTCTCTCTCTCTCTCTCTCTCTTTTGTAGGTTCTAAGGTTTATTTAAGAAGTGAGTCCTTAACTATGTATGTGTTTTTTGTTGTTTAAAGATGGCATTTATTCTCTCTCTCTCTCTCTCTCTCTCTCTCTCTCTCTCTCTCTCTCTCTCTTCTCTCTCTCTCTCTCTCTCGTAGGTTCTAAGGTTTATTTAAGAAGTGAGTCTTTAACTATGTATGTGTTTTTTGTTGTTTAAAGATGGCATCTCTCTCTCTCTCTCTCTCTCTTGTAGCTTTCAATGTTATATTTAAGAAGGTTTGCCCCCCCCCCTCTCTCTCTCTCTCTCTCTCTCCTCTCTCTCCTCTCTCTCTCTCTCTCTCTCTCTCTCTCAACTTCCAAGGTTATATTTAAGAAGGGTTACCCCTTTCTCCCTCTCTCTCTCTCTCTCTCTCCTCTCTCTCTCTCTCTCTCTCTCATCTCTCTCTCTCTCTCTCTCGTAGCTTCCAAGGTTATATTTAAGAAGAGAGTCTTAAGTATGTAGGCCTATGTGTTTTTTGTGTTGTTTAAAGATGGCATCTCTCTCTCTCTCTCTCTCTCTCTCTCTCTCTCTCTCTCTCTCTTTGTGGCTGGTATTAGATAGTATTAGCCCTCAGACGATTACGGATAGTTCCATATAAATCATGTTATTAGCAGATATTACATTTAAAATGTTTAATAATGTAATTAGACTACTGGTACTTTCTAATGTAATCTAGCTTCCCTTGCGTAGTAAATAGTAAATAGTGGCAACTTTTCTCTTTGTAAGGGTAGAAGAGACTCTTTAGCTATGGTAATCAGCTCTTTAAGGAGAAGGACACTCCAAAATCAAACCATTGTTCTCTAATCTTGGTTAGTGCCATAGCCTCTGTACCATGGTCTTCCACTGTCTTTCGTGTTAGAGTTCTCTTGCTTGAGGGTACACTTAGGCACACTATTCTATCTTATTTCTCTAACTCTTTGTTTGTTAAAGTTTTTATAGTTTATATAGGAGATATTTATTTTAATTTTGTTGCTCTTAATGAAATATTTTGTTTCTTTGTTTCCTTTCCTCACTGAGCTGTTTTCCCTGTTGGAGCCCCTGAGCTTATAGCATCCTGCTTTTACAACTATGGTTGTTGCTTAGGAAGTAATAATAATAATAATAATCATAATATAATAATAATAATAATAATAATAATAATATTACTGACTTATACAGTAGCTTACTTTGGATAGATGTTACAG
>NC_090748.1:97302718-97320218 GCF_036898095.1 Palaemon carinicauda
ACATGGAACTAGACAAAAGGCCATAGCAAAATTCCAAAGACCAAGACCACATTTGTATTCAGAGAAAAAAAAAATAAAGTAACAATCGCTTATGGACGCCACTCGGTGCATCTTAGCTAAACGGAAAACGTCGTTGAAGTATACGGTAGGTGATTTTCGTAGACTGTGAAGGTTTCGTGGTGTTCCGTCTCTACTTTTAAAGTCCTCTCTCTCTCCCTACCTCCACCCCCCATAACTTTCCTTCTCCCTCAGCCCCCCTCTTGGACAACCCCCTCCCTTCCCCTCTCCTCCCTTAGACCTTCCTTCATGTTGCACGAAATGACACCAACTATTGGCTCCCTCCATTCTAACTAGAGATCTTATTTGTGTGCGCTCTCTCTCTCTCTCTCTCTCTCTCTCACACATGCTTTGCAATATCCATTTTTCCCTGTCCATCTCTTTCACTAGAGCCATGGTTCAGAAACTAATTCTCTCTCTCTCTCCTCTCTCTCTCTCTCTCTCTCTCTCTCTATATATATATATATATATATACATATATATATATAATATATATACATATATATGTGTGTGTGCTCGATCTCACTCTTATATGTGCTCTCTCTCTCTCTCTCTCTCTCTCTCTCTCTCTTTATATATATATATATATATATATGTATAATATGTGAGTGTGTGCTCGATCTCACTCTTATATGTGCTCTCTCTCTCTCTCTCTCTCTCTCTCTCATGCTTTGCAATATCCATTTTTCCTTGTCCTGAGACTCCAGAAATTATCTCTCTCTCTCTCTCTCTCTCATCTCTCTCTCTCTCTTGTGATCAATAACACACCTTTTATGTCTGTGAATTTCTCTGGGAATAAAAGACCATTCAACAGTTGTGGCTATTTCATGTTTATTTATGCTCTTCACTCAACGAAATTTAACCATTTTGGCCCTCTGTTTATTTCCTCGAGTATCACTTATAAAGCATTTCTAGTTGAGCTTATTCATATCATATTTTCTAATTTCCTCCAAGAGTTCTCTCTTCTGCATGAGTGTCAAAGCAAGATCAAAGTATATGTTACTTATTCATTAAATTCTATGTTTATTTAGGTACAGATTTCTTTTTAAAACTCATAAATAACTTTTAAAAAGAACTTATTCCCACTTCTACTTAAGTGTGAAAACAAGATCAAAACATCTATTGCTTATTAAAAATCTAAGAGTTATAAGTTTTTTTTTTTAAACTTATAAATAAAAAAAAACCAGAAACTCTACTCTCTTCTGGTTAGACGTTGTGGTTTTATTGTTTTCAGAATGATTTATTATTAATTTGTTCTCATCATTGATTTATTTCCTTTCCTCACTGGGCTATTTTTCCCTATTGGAGCCCTCGGTCTTATACCACCTTGCTTTTCCAACTAGGGTTTTATCTTGGATAGTAATAATAATAATAATCTATTGTTTATTCACTAAATATCTTTTTGGAACTCGTAAATAACTTTTAAAAAGCTCTATAGAAATTGGTAGTTTCAGGAAGCTGAAATCCTAGAATCAGTGCGGGAATAGCAAGGACCCTCTAGACTCTTTCTATAGAAATTGGTAGTTTCAGGAAGCTGAAATCCAGAATCAGTGCGGGAATAGCAAGGCCCCTCTAGACTCTTTCTATAGAAATTGGCCGTTTTAGGGGAGCTGAGGTCCTAGAATCAGTGCGGGAATAGCAAGGACCCTCTAGACTCTTTCTCCCTCTAGGCTCTTTCTATAGAAATTGGCCGTTTTAGGGAGCTGAGGTCCTAGAATCAGTGCGGGAATAGCAAGGACCCTCTAGACGCTCTCCATAGAAATTGGCCGTTTTAGGGAGCTGAGGTCCTAGAATCAGTGCGGGAATAGCAAGGACCCTCTAGACGCTCTCCATAGAAATTGGCCGTTTTAGGGAGCTGAGGTCCTAGAATCAGTGCGGGAATAGCAAGGACCCTCTAGACACTCTCCATAGAAATTGGCCGTTTTAGGGAGCTGAGGTCCTAGAATCAGTGCGGGAATAGCAAGGACCCTCTAGACTCTCTCCATAGAAATTGGCCGTTTTAGGAAGCTGAGATCCTAGAATCAGTGCGGGAATAGCAAGGACCCTCTACACTCTTTCTTCGTTTGTAAGGGAATGGTACCTTTAGTCCATTTTAAACATTCTGGACGACACCGTGGCTCTCAAAAACTTGGCCGAACTTTGGTCGCATTTATGAAAACGCTCGGAGGGTCTCTCTCTCTCTCTCTCTCTCTCTCTCTCTCTCTCCCCAGGACTTATTAGAAATATTAATATATAGAAATATTTATTGTTGGTGAATTACATAATAACAGCAGAGACCTCTCTCTCTCTCTCTCTCTCTCTCTCTCTCTCTCCAGGACATATTAGAAATATTAATATATAGAAATATTTGGAATATTAATATATAGAAATATTTATTGTTGGTGAATTAAATAACAGCAGAGACCTCTCTCTCTCTCTCTCTCTCTCTCTCTCTCTCTCTCTCTCTCCAGGACATATTAGAAATATTAATATATAGAAATATTTATTGTTGGTGAATTAAATAACAGCAGAGACCTCTCTCTCTCTCTCTCTCTCTCTCTCTCTCTCTCTCCAGGACATATTAGAAATATTAATATATAGAAATATTTGGAATACTAATATATAGAAATATTTATTGTTGGTGAATTACATAATAACAACAGAGACTCTCTCTCTCTCTCTCTCTCTCTCTCTCTCTCTCTCTCCAGGACATATTAGAAATATTAATATATAGAAATATTTACTGTTGGTGAATTACATAATAACAGCAGAGACCCCTCTCTCTCTCTCTCTCTCTCTCTCTCTCTCTCTCTCCAGGACATATTAGAAATATTAATATATAGAAATATTTACTGTTGGTGAATTACATAATAACAGCAGAGACCCCCCCCCTCCCTCTCTCTCTCTTCCAGGACATATTAATATATGGAAATATTCGTTTTCGGTGTTGATGAATTACATAATAACAGCAGAGACCCCCCCCCTCTCTCTCTCTCTCTCTCTCTCTCTCTCTCTCTCCCCAGGACATATTAGAAATATTAATATATAGAAATATTTACTGTTGGTGAATTACATAATAACAGCAGAGAGACCCCCCCCCCCTCTCTCTCTCTCTCTCTCTCTCTCTCTCTCTCTCTCTCTAAGAAAAAAATACCCGATGAACCATAATAAGACAGTATAATGAGCAGGAACAAATCAAGTGTGCCTTTGCGTGTTGCTAAAACGTTAGGGTGCTCTCTGGGCTTCCCAGAGAGAGAGAGAGAGAGAGAGAGAGAGAGAGAGAGAGATTTTAACCGACCTGGTCAGTCAAGCACATAAGTAATGTATATGGGTTAACATCATACTTAAGAAAAGTGGAGAATAACACGCAAAAGTTATAGTTTTAAAGGTCACTAAATACGAAACAGAAGAGGAACAGTTAAATGCCTAAAGCAGGAACACACACGAACAGGATCAGAGTCCAAAGCCCTTCTCCACTTAAGAGAGACTTTGCACGAGCAGGGCAAAGCCCGCAGGTTAACCTACCTCGAAGGAACAGTAAGGTTTTTGTCCCAGGGGAAATCTTCTAAAGCCTGAGCGAGACTTGGAACTGGAGCCGCACTGAGGCTAGTTTATTATAAGCTTTTTGGCATAAGATACTATTTACGTTATTCCTATATCAAGTAAATTATATATATATATATATATATATATATATATATTATATATATATATATATATATATATATATTTATCACCGAGGAATTTAATTTAGTGGCTACTTTCCTCCTGGTAAGGGTAGAAGAGACTTTAGCTATGGGAAGCAGCTCTTCTAGGAGAAGGATACTTCAAAATCATTTTATTCTCTAGTCTTGGGTAGTGCCATAGCCTCTGTACTATGGCCTTCCACTGTCTTGGGTTAGAGTTCTCTTGCTTGAAGGTACACTAGGGTACATTATTCTATCTTATTTCTCTTCCTCTTGTTTTGTTAAGTTTTCATAGTTTATATAGGAAATATTTATTTTAATGGTTTGTTTAATGTTCTTAGGGTATTTTACTTTTTCTTGTTTCCTTTCCTCACTGGGCTATTTCCCCTGTTGATGTCCCTGGACTTATAAGACTCCTGCTTTTCCAATAAGGGTTGTAGCTTAGCAAGGTATGATGATAATAATTATAATAATGCAAATTCCCTTTGAAAAAGAGGAATTCGATTAATTCTCAATTTTATATGAAATCAAACCTCCCTTAAAATGAAGGTGGTTCATCCTCATCCAATCAGAATTCAACTGATTCCGCAAATCTCCGTTCTGATTGGAGGGCTCAAACATACCTCAATCACTTACGTCATCGTCGGTTTTATTTTGACTGAGAGCGAAGAGGAGAGACGCTCTTGCTATATTATTATTATTATTATTCTTAAGACTTTCATCATCAGTATTCATTAACGGTAGCTACTCCGAGGTCTGACCATACACGATATTGTTCAACTAAGACCAGCTGTGGAACTAAGCATTAGAAAATGGCCTTGTGTGTTCATATGAAAATTGTCTTGTCTGTTTCTTAAGAAGATGGTCTTGTCTACTTCTATAAGAAAATAGTCTTGTCTAGTTCTTTAAGAAAATAGTCTTGTCTGTTTCTTAAGAAGATGGTCTTGTCTGTTTCTTAAGAAATGGTCTTGTCTACTTCTATAAGAAAATAGTCTTGTCTAGGTCTTTAAGAAAATAGTCTTGTCTGTTTCTTAAGAAGATGGTCTTGTCTGTTTCTTAAGAAGATGGTCTTGTCTACTTCTATAAGAAAATAGTCTTGTCTAGTTCTTTAAGAAAATAGTCTTGTCTGTTTCTTAAGAAGATGGTCTTGTCTGTTTCTTAAGAAATGGTCTTGTCTACTTCTATAAGAAAATAGTCTTGTCTAGTTCTTTAAGAAAATAGTCTTGTCTGTTTCTTAAGAAGATGGTCTTGTCTGTTTCTTAAGAAGATGGTCTTGTCTACTTCTATAAGAAAATAGTCTTGTCTAGTTCTTTAAGAAAATAGTCTTGTCTGTTTCTTAAGAAGATGGTCTTGTCTGTTTCTTAAGAAGATGGTCTTGTCTACTTCTATAAGAAAATAGTCTTGTCTAGTTCTTTAAGAAAATAGTCTTGTCTGTTTCTTAAGAAGATGGTCTTGTCTACTTCTATAAGAAAATAGTCTTGTCTAGTTCTTTAAGAAAATAGTCTTGTCTGTTTCTTAACCCATTATGGACGAGAATTATCTATTGGTTTTAAAAACACCATATTTACAGAAAATACTTTATTTTGGTCTACTATCAACATAAAATCATCACCATAAAAAAATTCCTTTCTTAAGTATGATTTATTTGATGGCAGCTTTTGCTGCCACTAGGCACTTGAATGAACAAAATCTTTCTATTCTAAACATAACATATAGTTTTTTTAACAAACATAAGTATTTTAAGCATCCCTTTATCATACTTAGTAATTATCATTACTAATCATGCCTTTTATGAAAAGAACTGCAAATTCTATCTGAATTATAGTACATAAAAAATTCAATCATATAGCATATCTTACTGCCACTAGCCACTTTGAATGCACAAAATCTTTGTATTTGACATACAATATAATTTTACATTAAACCTAAGTATTTCAAACATAACTTCGTTATCTCTAATAATTATCATCACTAATCTTGCCTGTTACAATAAAAACTCCAAATTCTTACTGATTCATAATATAAAAGAAAAAAAAAATACTTGAACATATTGCATGAGTTGCATATCCATACTATTCTATTTTTCTTGTACGAAGGTTATCCCTATATAGCTTCAAATGATTTCAGTCTGTTGTTCATTATGCACTACTGAGGTATTTTATGATAGGGCAACATGCATTTTGGATGAAGAGGTACAGAACACATATTGCAAATGTATTTTGTGCGTCGAGAACATTCGCGGCATCTTGAGTGACGCTGGTCTCCTTCCTTGGTCCAGTGCTGCTCACCATTGTACAGCACAGAATCCTTTGCAATTCCAGAAGAAAGTCTCTTAGGTCCAGGAGATGTACGAGGAGCACCATATTGCTTCATTATGGCAATTTCAAAATGCCAGATGAAGTCTATCAATAGGATTATATTTCCCAGTTTGCGATAAAACATCCATGAATTGACAACTTGAGCATTGATGCTCCAAGCAAATATTTGTCACCACCATTTTCTTGAACGAATTCGAGTTCTTTAGGCCGATACTTGTTGATCAAATATATCAACACCACCCATCTGTTAATTATACACCTGAATGGAATTGGGCATATCAACCTCAATATGCTTTTTCTCAAGTTTGCTCCATCGCCCTGTTTTTTGTACTTGAAGCATTCTTACTTTGAAGCCACAGCAGCTACCTTCCATTTTACTACTGATGTGCTACCAGTAAGTGCCTCTTCCATGTACCCACGATATTTTTTTCTTCTCCTTTTCCTTCTTTTCCATTAGTGGGGCACCATGAAGATGATCCTCTCTTAGTGTGCCAGTACCTCCTATTCCTCGATTTGCTAAATTTTCCAGCAATGGTTATGAGGTGAAGAGATTCTCAAACACTGCATGCTGGCCAGCCTGTAAATTGATCTCATTAGACATCTCTACTACGACATTTGGACCTTAGCCCAGTCCTATATCAGGGATTTTAGTGTCAGACTTGCAATAGGGCTCACAATAAAGAAGAGATCCGTCTGAAGTACATGAAGCCCAAACTTTGAAACCAAATCTTACTGGTTTCTCTCTTATAAACTGCTTAGCCCGGTGTTTTCCATAATAAAGGATCATAATTTCATCTATGATATGGAATTATTGCTGAAGCTGAATATTGCTGACATTATTGACGTGCTGGAAAAGTGGACTTACCTGAAAATTTAGAATGCCTAATAAAGATAAGGTTTTATTGGTCAATATATTTCAGTTCTTCAGTATATCATACAAAAGAGGAGAAATAAATCGACAAACATTATTTATGTGATAAGTCATCAAAACCATAATCTGAGGTTATAGTATAAAAAGAAACATAACTTTTACCTTGTAAAATCGGTCGTCGGTCATTTTCATATTGCCAGCAAAATGAAGACTTCTAAGAATTTTATTAAATGTATCTCTCCTAATGCTTTCAGAAACCCAGTAATTGAATACATCAGGAGTTTCAGACCAGTACATTCTTCGGTAGGGAAGTTTGTTGTAGCCAGAAAGTATACGAATAGAAAGAAAAATCTTCACATTTTGTGGTGTGATGTGGTCTTTAGAGAGCGAATTTTGTTCTCCATATGTTGTGCTCTGATGATAAAGTTCTTCAATCCATTGTTTAGTCCAGAAAAAATTTATGCAGTCGACATGGCTATTTACTTTTTCTTTCAATTTGTCAATTGCGACGTCTGTGGCAAGAATCCTTCTGGGCAAATGACCATGATTGCATGCAACTTCATCATCTGAAGCATCCGAGTCTTGGTCAATGTCTGCATCCGTATCCTCAAAAAAAGGGGGGGGGGGGAGATTTACAGAAACATCTACTTCTTTATTGTCATGTTTACCCAGAAGGTCATAGATTCCATTCAAAGTAAGTGTGCAAAGAAGATTTACATATATATATATATATATATATATGTATATATATATATATATATATAGATAGATAGATAGATAGATAGATAGATAGATAGATAGATAGATAGATAGATAGATAGATAGATAGATATATATATATATATATATATATATATATTATATATATATATATATATATATATTATATATATATATATATATATATATGTATTTGTATATATATATATATATATATATGTATATATGTGTGTGTGTGTATGTGTGTGTTTACCTGCGTATAGACCTATATATCGACATTCACATAGATGTACTATAATTTTTGTAGGAACACTAATGTTACGTTTGCAAGATAAAACATCCGTTAGGATGAAAAATTGCATCAGTTTTTCTTATAAAACTCCTGTGGAGCTGAGTAGCAGACAAAGAATTGAGTTCATTCCACGTTAATTTCTTCTCTCAGTCATGAAACTACGAACTGAATATACTCTAATAAGATTTTGACCACTATTTGAAAAATAAATGAACTTTATATAAGAAAACGGAAAAAAATGATTACGTTATAGCCTAGCGGCAGCAAAAGCTGCCATTAAAAATGCTTTTCTCAGTGATGGCCTTGAAAAAAATTGCAGAGATATTTTATGGATAACACACAAAAAAGGAACCTCTAGATCACAGAAACACAGCAATAATGTTTTGAAATCATTGTAAATTTTATATAGAAAATAGCTTTCTTTACAACTAAATGTAGTCCTCTTTTCACCCATCTTAACTTATTCACAATCTAAGCTCAACAGACAGCATTAGGTGAGTTGTAGGGTAATGTGGCCCGGTCAGCAGCAAAAATGATCTTGTTTCAATATGCTCATAATGTAAGATAAGGCTGTAAGACATACAGACGATTCTGGACACTTCAGAATATAGTGGCAGCTTTTGCTGCCGCTAGGCTGTAATGGGTTAAGAAGATGGTCTTGTCTGTTTCTTAAGAAGATGGTCTTGTCTTTCTTAAGAAATAGTCTTGTCTAGTTCTTTAAGAAAATAGTCTTGTCTGTTCTTAAGAAGATGGTCTTGTCTGTTTCTTAAGAAATGGTCTTGTCTACTTCTTAAGAAAATAGTCTTGTCTAGTTCTTAAGAAAATAGTCTTGTCTGTTTCTTAAGAAATGGTCTTGTCTGTTTCTTAAGAAATGGTCTTGTCTACTTCTATAAGAAAATAGTCTTGTCTAGTTCTTTAAGAAAATAGTCTTGTCTGTTTCTTAAGAAGATGGTCTTGTCTACTTCTATAAGAAAATAGTCTTGTCTAGTTCTTTAAGAAAATAGTCTTGTCTAGTTCTTTAAGAAAATAGTCTTGTCTGTTTCTTAAGAAGATGGTCTTGTCTACTTCTTAAGAAAATAGTCTTGTCTAGTTCTTTAAGAAAATAGTCTTGTCTGTTTCTTAAGAAGATGGTCTTGTCTGTTTCTTAAGAAGATGGTCTTGTCTACTTCTATAAGAAAATAGTCTTGTCTAGTTCTTTAAGAAAATAGTCTTGTCTGTTTCTTAAGAAGATGGTCTTGTCTACTTCTATAAGAAAATAGTCTTGTCTAGTTCTTTAAGAAAATAGTCTTGTCTGTTTCTTAAGAAGATGGTCTTGTCTGTTTCTTAAGAAATGGTCTTGTCTACTTCTTAAGAAAATAGTCTTGTCTAGTTCTTAAGAAAATAGTCTTGTCTGTTTCTTAAGAAATGGTCTTGTCTGTTTCTTAAGAAATGGTCTTGTCTACTTCTTAAGAAAATAGTCTTGTCTAGTTCTTAAGAAAATAGTCTTGTCTGTTTCTTAAGAAATGGTCTTGTCTGTTTCTTAAGAAATGGTCTTGTCTACTTCTTAAGAAAATAGTCTTGTCTAGTTCTTAAGAAAATAGTCTTGTCTGTTTCTTAAGAAATGGTCTTGTCTGTTTCTTAAGAAATGGTCTTGTCTACTTCTTAAGAAAATAGTCTTGTCTAGTTCTTAAGAAAATAGTCTTGTCTGTTTCTTAAGAAATGGTCTTGTCTGTTTCTTAAGAAATGGTCTTGTCTATTCTTAAGAAAATAGTCTTGTCTAGTTCTTAAGAAAATAGTCTTGTCTGTTTCTTAAGAAATGGTCTTGTCTGTTTCTTAAGAAGATGGTCTTGTCTATTCTTAAGAAAATAGTCTTGTCTAGTCTTAAGAAAATAGTCTTGTCTGTTTCTTAAGAAGATGGTCTTGTCTACTTCTATAAGAAAATAGTCTTGTCTACTTCTTTAAGAAAATAGTCTTGTCTGTTCTTAAGAAGATGGTCTTGTCTGTTTCTTAAGAAATGGTCTTGTCTACTTCTATAAGAAAATAGTCTTGTCTGTTCTTAAGAAATGGTCTTGTCTGTTCTTAAGAAATGGTCTTGTCTACTTCTTAAGAAAATAGTCTTGTCTACTTCTTAAGAAAATAGTCTTGTCTGTTTCTTAAGAAGATGGTCTTGTCTGTTTCTTAAGAAATGGTCTTGTCTACTTCTATAAGAAAATAGTCTTGTCTGTTTCTTAAGAAGATGGTCTTGTCTGTTTCTTAAGAAATGGTCTTGTCTACTTCTATAAGAAAATAGTCTTGTCTGTTTCTTAAGAAGATGGTCTTGTCTGTTTCTTAAGAAATGGTCTTGTCTACTTCTATAAGAAAATAGTCTTGTCTGTTTCTTAAGAAGATGGTCTTGTCTGTTTCTTAAGAAATGGTCTTGTCTACTTCTATAAGAAAATAGTCTTGTCTGTTTCTTAAGAAGATGGTCTTGTCTGTTTCTTAAGAAATGGTCTTGTCTACTTCTATAAGAAAATAGTCTTGTCTAGTTCTTTAAGAAAATAGTCTTGTCTGTTTCTTAAGAAGATGGTCTTGTCTGTTTCTTAAGAAATGGTCTTGTCTACTTCTATAAGAAAATAGTCTTGTCTAGTTCTTTAAGAAAATAGTCTTGTCTGTTTCTTAAGAAGATGGTCTTGTCTGTTTCTTAAGAAATGGTCTTGTCTACTTCTTAAGAAAATTGTCTTGTCTGTTCTTAAGAAAATGGTCTTGTCTTTCTTAAGAAAATGGTCTTGTCTGTTCTTAAGAAAATGTCTTGTCTGTTCTTTAAGAAAATTGTCTTGTCTGTTCTTAAGAAAATGGTCTTGTCTGTTCTTAAGAAAATTGTCTTGTCTGTTCTTAAGAAAATGTCTTGTCTGTTCTTAAGAAAATTGTCTTGTCTTCTTAAGAAAATTGTCTTGTCTGTTCTTAAGAAAATAGTCTTGTCTGTTCTTAAGAAAATGGTCTTGTCTTTCTTAAGAAAATGGTCTTGTCTGTTCTAAGAAAATTGTCTTGTCTGTTCTTAAGAAAATGTCTTGTCTGTTTCTTAAGAAATGGTCTTGTCTACTTCTTAAGAAAATAGTCTTGTCTGTTCTTAAGAAAATGTCTTGTCTGTTTCTTAAGAAGATGGTCTTGTCTGTTTCTTAAGAAATGGTCTTGTCTACTTCTATAAGAAAATAGTCTTGTCTGTTTCTTAAGAAGATGGTCTTGTCTGTTTCTTAAGAAGATGGTCTTGTCTGTTTCTTAAGAAATGGTCTTGTCTACTTCTATAAGAAAATAGTCTTGTCTGTTTCTTAAGAAGATGGTCTTGTCTGTTTCTTAAGAAGATGGTCTTGTCTACTTCTATAAGAAAATAGTCTTGTCTAGTTCTTAAGAAAATAGTCTTGTCTGTTTCTTAAGAAGATGGTCTTGTCTGTTTCTTAAGAAGATGGTCTTGTCTACTTCTATAAGAAAATAGTCTTGTCTGTTTCTTAAGAAGATGGTCTTGTCTGTTTCTTAAGAAGATGGTCTTGTCTGTTTCTTAAGAAGATGGTCTTGTCTACTTCTATAAGAAAATAGTCTTGTCTGTTTCTTAAGAAGATGGTCTTGTCTGTTTCTTAAGAAGATGGTCTTGTCTACTTCTATAAGAAAATAGTCTTGTCTAGTTCTTTAAGAAAATAGTCTTGTCTGTTTCTTAAGAAGATGGTCTTGTCTGTTTCTTAAGAAGATGGTCTTGTCTACTTCTATAAGAAAATAGTCTTGTCTAGTTCTTTAAGAAAATAGTCTTGTCTGTTTCTTAAGAAGATGGTCTTGTCTGTTTCTTAAGAAATGGTCTTGTCTACTTCTATAAGAAAATAGTCTTGTCTAGTTCTTTAAGAAAATAGTCTTGTCTGTTTCTTAAGAAGATGGTCTTGTCTGTTTCTTAAGAAATGGTCTTGTCTACTTCTATAAGAAAATAGTCTTGTCTAGTTCTTTAAGAAAATAGTCTTGTCTGTTTCTTAAGAAGATGGTCTTGTCTGTTTCTTAAGAAATGGTCTTGTCTACTTCTATAAGAAAATAGTCTTGTCTGTTTCTTAAGAAGATGGTCTTGTCTGTTTCTTAAGAAGATGGTCTTGTCTGTTTCTTAAGAAATGTCTTGTCTACTTCTATAAGAAAATAGTCTTGTCTGTTTCTTAAGAAGATGGTCTTGTCTGTTTCTTAAGAAGATGGTCTTGTCTAGTTCTTAAGAAAATAGTCTTGTCTGTTTCTTAAGAAGATGGTCTTGTCTGTTTCTTAAGAAATGGTCTTGTCTACTTCTATAAGAAAATAGTCTTGTCTAGTTCTTTAAGAAAATAGTCTTGTCTGTTTCTTAAGAAGATGGTCTTGTCTGTTTCTTAAGAAATGGTCTTGTCTACTTCTATAAGAAAATAGTCTTGTCTAGTTCTTTAAGAAAATAGTCTTGTCTGTTCTTAAGAAGATGGTCTTGTCTGTTTCTTAAGAAGATGGTCTTGTCTACTTCTATAAGAAAATAGTCTTGTCTAGTTCTTTAAGAAAATAGTCTTGTCTGTTCTTAAGAAGATGGTCTTGTCTGTTTCTTAAGAAGATGGTCTTGTCTACTTCTTTAAGAAAATTGTCTTGTCTGTTCTTAATGAAAATGGTCTTTGCAGTTTCTTAAGAAAATTGTCTTGTCTGTTCTCAAGAAAATTGTCTTGTCTGTTCTCAAGAAAATTGTCTTGTCTGTTTCTTAAGAAATGGTCTTGTCTACTTCTATAAGAAAATAGTCTTGTCTAGTTCTTTAAGAAAATAGTCTTGTCTGTTCTTAAGAAAATGGTCTTGTCGGGTTATTAAGAAAATTGTCTTGTCTGTTCTTAAGAAAATTGTCTTGTCTGTTCTTAATGAAAATGGTCTTTGCAGTTTCTTAAGAAAATTGTCTTGTCTGTTCTCAAGAAAATTGTCTTGTCTGTTCTCAAGAAAATAGTCTTGTCTGTTTCTTAAGAAATGGTCTTGTCTACTTCTTTAAGAAAATAGTCTTGTCTGTTTCTTAAGAAGATGGTCTTGTCTGTTTCTTAAGAAATGGTCTTGTCTACTTCTATAAGAAAATAGTCTTCTAGGTCTTTAAGAAAATAGTCTTGTCTGTTTCTTAAGAAGATGGTCTTGTCTGTTTCTTAAGAAATGGTCTTGTCTACTTCTATAAGAAAATAGTCTTGTCTAGTTCTTTAAGAAAATAGTCTTGTCTGTTTCTTAAGAAGATGGTCTTGTCTGTTTCTTAAGAAATGGTCTTGTCTACTTCTATAAGAAAATAGTCTTCTAGGTCTTTAAGAAAATAGTCTTGTCTGTTTCTTAAGAAGATGGTCTTGTCTGTTTCTTAAGAAATGGTCTTGTCTACTTCTATAAGAAAATAGTCTTCTAGGTCTTTAAGAAAATAGTCTTGTCTGTTTCTTAAGAAGATGGTCTTGTCTGTTTCTTAAGAAATGGTCTTGTCTACTTCTATAAGAAAATAGTCTTGTCTAGTTCTTTAAGAAAATAGTCTTGTCTGTTCTTAAGAAAATGGTCTTGTCGGGTTATTAAGAAAATTGTCTTGTCTGTTCTCAAGAAAATTGTCTTGTCTGTTCTTAAGAAAATTGTCTTGTCTGTTCTTAATGAAAATGGTCTTTGCAGTTTCTTAAGAAAATTGTCTTGTCTGTTCTCAAGAAAATTGTCTTGTCTGTTCTCAAGAAAATTGTCTTGTCTGTTCTCAAGAAAATTGTCTTGTCTGTTCTTAAGAAAATAGTCTTGTCTGTTCTTTAGATATTGGTATTGTCTGTTCTTAAGAATATGGTCTGGTCTGTTCTTAAGAAAATTATCTTTTCTGGTCCTTAAGAAAATGGTCTTGGCAGTTTAAGAAAATGGTCTTTTCTGTTCTCAAGAAAATGATCTTTTCTGTTCTCAAGAAAATGATCTTGTCTGTTCTTGAGAAATTAAGAAAATATTTACACCATTCTCTCTTCCTCTTACGATTGTGTGTATCTTCATTCAAGTGCAAATAAATACTTGGACATAATTGTACCTTAGTCTTTCTTGGGGTTTTACGTTCTCACGCACAATTGTTCTCTCTCTCTCTCTCTCTCTCTCTCTCTCTCTCTCTCCATTATTTACAATAATCTGTTAAAAGATATTTTCCATTGCAGTTATCTCTCTCTCTCTCTCTCTCTCTCTCTCTCTCTCTCTCCAATATCCCCTAGCTTTATTTACAATTAGGTAATTAAAAAAGAATATTTTCCTTGCAGTTATCTCTCTCTCTCTCTCTCTCTCTCTCTCTCTCTCTCTCTCTCTCCAATATCCCCTAGCTTTATTTACAATCAGTTAATTAAAAAAAAATATTTTCCTTGCAGTTATGCACCTTACAAAGAGGGAAAGTTATTGAAATTGAGCGAATGTTTTAGATTTTTTCCCATTTGATTTGGGAACGCACAGAGACGAAATATTATGGAAGATCGATCAGATATTTTGAAAAAGGTGAAAATCCTCTGGGAGCGTCTTGATTGATCTCGGACTGGAAGCTAATGAAGCCGAAGGTCGAGTTAAGAAATAATAATAATCTTAAGAAAAGCGAAAGACGATTTTGGAAATTAAGGAACGAAATTAATTAAGGAATATTTTTTATTTTTTAATAAGACGATATGAAAATTAACGGATAAAAGTTTGCATTTGTGTGAAACTTTCGAGTCCCGCTCAAGGTCGATAGTGTCTTATAGTGACTGCAACTTGACCATCCTCGTAAGCTAAGGATTGGGGGAGACTATATGTCTACCTGCTGAGTCTTCAAGACCCATTGCCTGGCCCTCCCTGGTCCTAGCTTTCGGTGGAGATGGGTCTTTGTAGCTGATTATATGTACAAGAAATATTGTTAAAAAAAGTAATTTTAATCGGAAATTCTCTTAAAAAATATACTGTTCTCAGCCGTATTTCAGTAAAATACAGGCGACCGTAATTTTACCCTACTTTTGTATTATCTTCTACGGGTTGGTGACCGTAATATCACCCTTTTACGTCAATATATCCGTTTTTAAAACGGTAAATGCCGGCAATATTTTCCCAGGATTTTTACCTGTTTTTTTACGGCACATTTCTAAAAGTGTATCATCAGTCTCTAGAGCATAGTCCTGCTAGGGTATTGTCCCTGTCCCTTGCTTCTGCCCTTCATGAACGGAATTTAAACCTTTAAATCTCGCCTTTTAAACGAAAGACACTCACCAGAGCGATTGGGTCTGCCCCAACTATCTACGCCATAATGTACATTTTTAAATTGATGTTTGCTCCCATCCACTGGTATCGCTCTCAGCGAGCAAATTGAGTGACCAGTGTTTGACTCGAGCCAAATTGAGGGGGGAGTGGACCCAAACCCAAACCCAAACCTGAACCTGATTGTATTTGCGAGGTGAACCCTGGAACCCATTTTAGACATTCTGTCATAGGGTTTGAATACAAATTTGGGACTATTTACTTAAAGTTTGTTGTGTCTTTGCTGACTTGAGTTTGAGATTAAGAGGCTCCTGGTTGTCGGTAAACTGTGGTTGATTGCAGCCGGGGGAGGTCAACACCCTTTACTTCTTAATACGTATAGTAGATGTACATATATTTTTGTATGCGTATGTATAAATATACATTATGTATATAGACATACATATGTGTATATGTACTGTTATACTATATATATATATATATATATATGTATGTATGTATTTATATACATATATATGTCTGTCTTCTGTCGTTGTGGGGTGGTTTGGTGTGGGTGATATTTTATATATATATATATATATATATACACACACACACACACATATATATATATATATATACACATACATATATATATATATATATATACTACTGCACACACATTATGTATACGTATAAATGTGAGTATGCATATATATTATATATACACATGTGTGTGTATATATGCATATACATATATAATTCATATAGACCTACGTATCATCCGTGTCCGCATTTTAATCCCGTGTGATTCGGCCATTATATTTTCCTGCAGAGTTACATTCCTGGATTAACAAATGATAATTCGCTTAATAGATGGTCAGCAAATAATTATCCTGGGAGCCAAAAATAGACCCCGGATTAAAAGTTAATGAGCCACACGTATCCTTGTCAGTTAACACTTCACTTAGCAAATGTTTTGCAGGGAATAAGCTTTGAGAGAGAGAGAGAGAGAGAGAGAGAGAGAGAGAGAGAGAGAGAATAATAATAACAAATAGTTCGACGAAACTTGGCTAAATTGTGTTGAAAACGTGTTTGTAGGTCTAAGCTTTGAGAGAGAGAGAGAGAGAGAGAGAGAGAGAGAGAGAGAGAGAGATTAATAATAATAATAACAAATAGTTCGACGAAGATCAGACTTAATTCAACAGTATTGTAAACAATCGTTACTTTTATCTTATTTATCATCAAGTTGTTTTTTCCAGTTCCCCTCCAAGAAATAAACAAAATGATAAAGCCATCTGCCCTTGAGTAAAAGTCACTCAACCACATCATAGTCTAAGAACGCATAGATTATAGATGCTATCTCGCTCTACCTCTCTCTCTTGTTTACCTAAGGGGGAAAAGTGTAAAAGAAACTAAGTTAAAAGCCAGAGAGATTTTACCTCTCTTGTTTACCTAAGGGGGAAAAGTGTAAAAGAAACCAAGTTAAAAGCCAGAGAGATTTTACGTTCAACAGCTCACCCTTGGAGTGAATGCAAGCAAGATATAGCAAGCTGACGGATGTGGTTACAGGCGATTTAGTCTGTCGAAATTAACTTTTAAAACATAATTTGGAGGATTTCCGGCCATGTGTAGACCTAAACTTTCATTGCTGCGGTTATGAAGAGGTAATTTAAAGGGTAACGAATTTTATTAGAAGTTTTTTCCTTCGAGTTATATGCGTTGGGAAAAAAAATATATTGCAGCCTATAATTTCACGATCAGTTAATGATCCAGGTGAATTTTGAACATTATAATTTAAACATTTTCCGTACTGAAATGTGTGCATGTGCATGTTCAGTATTATGGATATGCGTACAACGTTAGATTACAGGTTCATTTGATAGGCGATCGAACATCATCAAGGCTTAATGTAGGATAATTTGGCTTAATTTGTGAGCAAATTACGTTGCAGCAACATCTGGCAACACTGTCATTCGTCGCAGCAACATCTGGCAACACTGTCGTTCGTTGCAATATGTCAAATATTTTAAAATACATTTAATTTGATAAATTCGTCCTTTTTTTCTCACGGTATCATCTATTTTTTTATTATTCTTTTCCATTCCTCTAGTTTAAAAACAGTCTGTTAAGATTTGGCAATAAGCAGGTATATTAGTTCATTAATATGACCATATTATGTCCCTTGATTATATTTTATTCTATATTAAGAATTATAATCATCAAGTCTGGAATGTAGATGAATTAAGTTTTAACGCCAAGCAAAAATAAATAACCAGTGAGACCTAAACTTCGAAACCAGGAGTGGAAATTTTCAACCCATTGCATGGCAACAGCGTCTTCTTTCAATCCACACTTGAAACCTCTCTGGTAAGGGTTCGTTCACTTCCCCAATATTTGCGAACTTAAAACCATTTTCGACCACAAC
>NC_090748.1:97332718-97337718 GCF_036898095.1 Palaemon carinicauda
ATATATATATATATATATATATATATATAATGCATATATATATATATATATATATATATATATATATAAATATTATATATATACACATATAATTCTTAAATATAACTTACATTCATTAAAATAAGACAAGAAAGGAAAACAAAATACCAGTGTCCCATTTAACCGATTGTGAAATACTTCAGTAACGAAGTCACACTGTATCGCTCTCAGCGTCTCGACGTCTGACATGAAACGTGACAAAAAAAGAGAGAAAAAAAAATAAGTAATTGGGGCAATGAAGGAATAAACATCTGCTTGTGGTACTCTCGTCAAGATGCTAGTTTTTGCATTTTCTTGAAAACTTAAATGGTTTTGTCGACGCTGCTTTCATTTAATGTTGCGCGTGGCATTTGTTCAATGTGTTTGTTGTTCTGTTCAATGTGTTTGTTGTTCTATTTAATGTGTTTGTTGTTCTGTTCAATGTGTTTGTTGGTCTGTTCAATGTGTTTGTTGTTCTGTTTAATGTGTTTGTTGTTCTGTTCAATGTGTTTATTGTTCTGTTTAATGTGTTTGTTGTTCTGTTTAATGTGTTTGTTGTTCTTTTTAGTAGTTTTCGTCACTTTGGGTGTTCGTTTTACATCTTGTTGTTAACGTTGTTCTATAGGTTTGGGTACTGGGCATGGCCCATCGCTTAAAAAGTTGCCATAAAGACGGTAAAAAAAAATCTTGGTAGGCATTTACCGTTTTAAAAACGATTTATTATTATTATTATTATTATTATTATTATTATTATTATTGTTATTAATAGCTAAGCTACAACCCTAGTTGGAAAAGCAATATGCTATAAGCCTAAGGGCTCCAAGAGGGAAAAAGCCCAGTGAGGAAAGGAAGTATGGAAATAAACGATATAAGAAGTAATGAACACTTAGAATAAAATATTTTAATATAATTAAAACAGATATTTCATATATAAACTATAAAAAGACTTATGTTAACATAAAAACACGAGGTGCAAGTTTGATCTTTTGAAGTTCCACCCATTGAACTACCCGATTAGGAAGATCATTCCAAAACTCGTTCACAGCTGGAATAAAATTTCTAGAATACTGTGTAGTATTGAGCCTCATGATGGAGAAGTCATATTACGGTCACCAACCCGTAAAAGATAATAACAAAGTACGGTAAAAATTACGGTCGCTTGTATTTCTGAAAATACGGCTGAGAACTTTATATTTTTCCGAAGAATTTCTAATTAAAATTACTTTTTCTTAAGTGTATATGCCATGGTATTCCACTGTCTTGGGTTAGTTCTCTTGCTTGAGGGTACACTCGGGCGCACCATTCTCTCTTCATTGCTTGTATATAACAATCTATTTCAACCTTGTTATTGATTTTGAGATATTTCATATCATTATCTATTACTTATTATATATTATATAGTTTATTTCCTTATTTCCTTTCCTCACTGGGCTATTTTCCCCGTTGGAGCCCTTGGGCTTATAGCATCCTGCTTTTCCAACTAGCGTTGTAGCTTAGCTAGTTATATTACTAATAGCCCCCTGGCTAGTACAGTGGTAACGTGTTTGCCTCGCATTCGCGTGGCAAGAGATTGATCCCCGCCCAGGGCCCTGAGTTTAAGCTGTTTACTGGGGAGGCTACTGCTGTGGTAGGGCACCACAGTGGGGGTTGGGCTTGCCCGGCTGACGTTCTGGTGAGCATCTATTCTGATGGAACTGGAGCTGAAACCAGATACCTTTAACCTTTAGTGATGATGTTTAGCTATAAATATGCTGACCGTAGCCAAATAACATGTGTCATCTATTGTGGATGTTATGTTACGATGTTGCTTTGATTGATGTTCATATGATGTTTTGTGTTGCTGTTGATGTTTTATACTGTATTGGGATTCTTATTTCCTTGTTGTCACCATTGATTCTATATACTGATTAATAGTCACTGGAATAATGGTGATGAAAATCTTGGATTACATTTGTAAGTGTAATGTTGGTTGGTTGTCAGTATCCCCCCCCCCCCCCCATGGTAATGTTAAGATGTTAAATTGTTTGGCTATTTAAGTTAATATTCCTTTCGAATATATAAATGTTTTTGTTAATGTTACCATTATTTTGATATTTTTAAAATTATTGTTGAGGATATCTATACTCATTTTTTTTAATGAGGCGCATTATTCCTTTCGAATATATAAATGTTTTTGTTAGTTACCATTATTTTGATATTTTTAAAAATATTGTTGAGGATATCTATACTCATTTTTTTTAATGAGGCGCATTATTCCTTTCGAATAAATGTTTTTGTTAATGTTACCATTGATATTTTTTAAATTATTGTTGAGGATATCTATACTCATGTTTTTTTTTTAATGAGGCACATTTGCACTGACTCGCAGGGGTGCCCTTTTAGCTCGGAAAAAAAAGTTTCCTGCTACTTGATTGGTTAGAATGATCTTGTCCAACCAATCGGCGATCAAGAAACGTTTCCGAGCTAAAAAGGCACCCCTGCGAGTCCGTGCAAATCTGCCTCTCTAAAATGGATTAACTATAGGTGTAGAGTTGCAATATTTGCGCCATTTTTTAAGACCTGCAATAACTCAAAACGTTCTTCATTGCAACAGAAAATGGATTATTGTTTTTTAGCACTTCGTTTTTGGAATCATTGTTTTATTTAAAACAATAAATTCTATTAAATATCAGGCCTCGTTGGCACGTGTTCTTCCCTGGCTACACAGAATCTCGTTACACGAATATCCTTTGCTAAAAATATTCTTGTAGAAAGTAAATTCTTTTTACAATACAAATGTTAATGGCTTCATATGTGTGAAACCATTCGCTGAATATTTTCTTTCAAGTTGATTTTTTTCATTTATTTGAATATAAACATTTTATTTTTTTTGCTTATTGAACTTTACTTTAATTATTATTATTATTATTATTATTATTATTATTATTATTATTATTATTATTATTATTATTATTACTTGCTAAGCTACAACCCTAGTTGGAAAAGCAGAATGCTATTAGCCCAGGGGCCCCAACAGGGAAAATAGCCCAGTGAGGAAAGGAAAGAAGGAAAATAAAATATTTTAAGAAGAGTAACAACATTAAAATAAATATTTCCTATATAAACTATAAAAACTTTAACAAACCAAGAGGAAGAGAAATCAGATAGAATTATTAATATATTATTATTATTGCAAATTGACGAAAGCTCTAGTTAGCGAGACCAAATGCCCTTCAACATAGATGAAGTAGAGGGAAAATATGAAAATGTGAAGGATTTTTATTCAAATAATAAAACTTTCTCATCGCAAACTGTTTTGTCTTCAAAGGTCAGATTTACAGCAGCGAACGCTGGGATTGTAAACACACTTCTGACTTTAATAAATTCAAGACACCCTTGAGCCCAGAAATGAATTATTAGCAATAAAAACTTATAACCGTCCTTGCTTCAAGAGGCGACTCGGTTCACTTATTTCGATTATAAGCCCAACTTTGATCTCTTATTACCTCCGCCAACGAAGTTGGAAGGATGTTATGTTTTACCCCCCTGTTTTTGTGTGTGTAAAGGTAAAAGGTAAAGGTGCCTGGTTTCAGTTTCATCAGAATAGATGCTCGCCAGAACGTCAGCCATGCAAGCCTAACCCTCCACTGTAGTGCCCAACCAAAGCAATGATCTCCCTAGTAAACAGGTTGAACTCACGGTCCCGGGCGGGGATCGATCTGCTGCCATGGGAATGCGAGGCGAACACGTTACTACTGTACTAGCCAGGAGGCTAGTGTGTTTATTTGTGAAGAGCTTCCTGGCCACAATTTTAATCATCAGCAGCCACTGCCTGGCCCTCCCTGGTCCTAGCTTGGGTGGAGAGGAGGCTTGGGCGCTGATCATATAATATATGGTCAGTCTCTAGGGCATTGTCCTGATTGCTTGGGCAATGTCACTGTCCCTTGCCTCTGCCATTCATGAGCGACCTTTAAACCTTTAATGATACTTGCAGGGGTTCACTGTTATGTAAAACACTGGACATGATTAAATTTTGGAAGGTCAAGGTCACAGTCGAGCAAAAGGTCGAGAAATAAGCTGCCTCAGCAGAGGTCTGCCCTCTACTGGGTTCCCATCTAGTTTATCTTGTTCTTTTCGTTAATAGATCAACCATAAAACTGACCTAAACATGAATATAATATAATATATATATATATATATATATATATATATATATATATATATATATATATATATATATATATATATATATATGTATATATGTGTATATATATGTATATATATGTATATATATATATATATATATATATATATATATATATATATATATATATATATATATATATATATATATATATATTCCATGTCGAAATGATCAGCAGGTTTTTCTCTGGCGAAAAGTTTCACGCAATGTAAGGTCTAGTTTTTGCAAGCAATTTGCTTAAATCCTCTAAATGTATCAACAATCAAACTGACTAGAACTAAAAAGAATATATATTTTCATGTCGAAATGATCAGCAGTTTTTTTTTCTGGGAAAGGTTTCACACAATAGTTCTAAATTTTGCACCAAACTGACCCTAGATTAAAAAAAAAATATTTTCTACATGTCGTAATGAACAGCAAGGTTTTTTTTTTTTCTCAAAAGTTTCACGCAATAGATGTTTTAATTTTTGCACCAAACAGACCCTAGATTTAAAAAATTTATATTTTCTTCATGTCGAAAGAACAGCAAGTTTTTTTTTTTTTGAAAAAGTTTCACACAATACAAGTTCTAGTTTTTGCACGCCATTTGCTTAAAACTTCTCCCAAATTGCAAACGGCATTGCTAAATGCAATGCACAACTCCTCTTGGTTGGCTAAGCTTCTCCTCCGTTCTTATTGATATTCGCTCTTATGGCTGAATGACGTCATGGGTGCTTTCAAATCTCCTTGGTGGTTCGCTCGTCTTTTGTTTTCCCTCTTAGATAGTTCTAAAGACGAGTCATAAAGGCACCGTTTGTTT
>NC_090748.1:97340218-97345218 GCF_036898095.1 Palaemon carinicauda
AATTGCTAGAAATATAGAATTTTTTCTTTAATAGTTACTACGCTGTTATTCTATTTTTTTCTGCATAAGTTTATTCTGTTCTAAGGATGCGTGACCAAGTTATGGCCCTCTTGGGATTTTATTTTGTGAAAATGAATTTGAGTTTGAATAATGACAACTATAATAATAATAAATAATTTCCTTCTCAACAAAATAGTTTATCGTGTTAATACTGTTGAAACCTTTTCCTTTTAGTTTTGATTCTGAAAGATCTTTGTTAATCGTACTTTATTTTATGTATTTATAAACCTTTGCCGCTTGCACCAGACCACCAACTACCGTCGTTTCAATAACACGCTACCATAATTGATGATCCAAATCCGCCCCACCCACCCCCACCCCCCTCGCACATGGCCGCCAAGGCTGGTTGCCATTTTCAGTAATCCATGTTATAGATATGACAAGGGAAGGAATGTTAACCTTACCCTCAATTTTCGGAAAAAGACAGCAGCAGTAGCGCCTCCTTAAGACGAAGCAATGTATTTTTGAAGTCGTAATAATTTCCAAGGACCCGTTGCGGTATTTGCGGCCGAGGAGCTTCAAGTAATGACGGGCAATGAGCAGCTTATCCATAGCCCCCAGGCATCTTTGTACACAGACAGCCAAGAGCTGAGACTATAGAGGCAGAGTGCTTGGCTTTTGCTTTACCTACCTCTTTTTTTTTTTTTTTTTTTGCGTGTTAGCACGCTTTTTGAGCGAAATTTAATATCAAATTTAACTGTTTTATCATTTGTTCATTAGTATTAAGCCAAAATTTGTACTTTACGACAATGTTACTTAAAATTTAAAGGAAGTGCAAAATTTTTTATTATATAAGGATACATTGAAGATAAGCGCTTGGCTTTTTTTTTTTTTTGCATATTAGCACGCTTTTTGGGCGAAATTTAATATCAAATTTAACTCTCATCATTTGTTTATTAGTGTTAAGCCAAAATTTGGAGTTTACGACAATGTTACTTAAAATTTAAAGGAAGTGCAATTTTTTTTTTTTATTATATAGGGATACATTGAAGATAATTTGTACTTTACGACAATGTTACTTAAAATTTGAAGGAAGTGCAAAAATTTTTATTATATAGGGATACATTGAAGATGAGCGCTTGGCTTTTTTGTGCATATTAGCATGCATTTTGAGCGAAATTTACCATCAAATTTAACTTGTCCTTTGTTCAAAGGTGTTAAAAGTAAAAGTTTGTAATTTACGACAATGTTACTCAAGATTTAAAGGAACTGACCACTTTTTTATTATTATCTAAGAGCACATTACAGAATTCTATTCACAATATTGACCAAAATTATGATGGGCTTTTTTTTTTTGCCTCAAGCTTTTTGAGAAAAAAATGAGACTCATATTTTACTGCTGCCATGTTTTCGAAAGTGTTAAGCAAAGGCGTTTTTGATTTACGGCTGTTTACTATCTCAAGTATTGAAGCAATTACACAAAAACCAAGATGATTTAGTACAGGGGTTCCTAACCATTTCTTTTCATCTGTACTCCTTGTGCATTTTCATAGATTCCTGTGTACCCCTAAAATTGAAGATGGAAAAGACAAAGATATTTATATTGTAATATAATCTTAATGGCCCGAAAATTGCCGGAAATTTTCAAAAAAATTTTCTGCCCGAAAATCGGCCGAAATTTTCAAAAAAATTTTCGGCCTGAAAATCGGCAGAAATTTTCGAAAATATTAAAAAAAAAAATTTCGGCCCGAAAATTGCCCGAAATTTTCGAAAAAATTGAAAAAAAAAAATTTCGGCCCGAAAATTGCCCGAAATTTTCGAAAATATTTAAAAAAAAATTTTCGGCCTGAAAATCGGCCGAAATTTTCGAAAAAAATTTCGGAAGAATTTTCGAAAAAAAATTTCGGAAAAATTTTCAATCTCAATATAAATGAAGGAAGAGAAACGAGGAAATTTCTATTGTAATATAATCTTATTCAATCTCAATATAAATTACATCATTACACAATACTGACTATTCTCAGATCCAATGAGTAAAAATCTACCACTAGGGATACATGAAGGATACATGTACCCCTTGTGGTAGATTTTGGGAAACCATGATCTGAGGCTACATTGAAAGCTCCCTTTCACAACATGGACGTCAAAAATATTGAATAAATAATTATGGTTGTTAGTTTATGACGTGAAATGTTGTGAGAAATTAAAAAAAAATACTTTCACCAACCGCGGTAGAGCTTTGGCGGCTAGCGTGTTCGACCGCAATTAACCGGATAAAATAATAATGTGGCAGTGACCCTTCTGTTCTTTCGGCTCTGTAGACAGACACCTACTGTCAAGGGAAATGGACTACATATATAATTTTTATATTTGTATATTTATATACATATATATATATATATATATATATATATATATATATATATATATATAATTGTAATATATATAATTGTAATATATATTATTATTATTATCAATATTATTTTTATTATTGATATTATTATTATTAATATTATTATTATTATTAATATTATTATTATTACCTCTATTACTATTATTATTATATAATTTATATATATGTTTGTGTATATATATATATATATATATATATATATATATATATATATATATATATATATATGTGTGTGTGTATATATGCATATATATATATATATATATGCATATGTGTATATATGCATATATATATATATATGCATATATATATATATATATATATATATATATATATATATATATATATATATATGCATATGTATATATATATATATATATAATGTTTGTATGTACATATATATACTGTATACATATATATATATATATATATATATATATATATATATATATATATATATATATATATATAATGTTTGTATGTACATATATATACTGTATACATATATATATATATATATATATATATATATATATATATATATATATATATATATATATTTACAAAATATATATATATATATATATATATATATATATATATATATATATATATATATATATTTACAAATATGTATATACATACATAGAAATAAATATTCATATGGTACATATGTCCATACTGTATGTATGCAACAGCAAAATTAAAAAAAAAATAATTCAAGGTTTAGAAGAATTTCTTTTAGATATAGAAAAGATATCAATTCCACTTCATATCTTAAGAAATACATCTATGACTGTAACATTATCTCTGTCTATCGTCCGTATGATTTTATTAACAAAATTTAGCCTTGTAGGATTTCTTTAGTTTGTAAACTTTTTATTTCATATTTACGGTAATTTCAAAAACAGCCTCAACTTTCTTATATTGTGGTCAGTCGACATTGCTTTACACTTGGTGTAACTGTGTACATTCAAGGTTGCTGACATTTTACTGTATTGGCCAATGGGAGAGAGAGAGAGAGAGAGAGAGAGAGAGAGAGAGAGAGAGAGAGAGAGAGAGAGAGAGAGAGAGAGCAGTAGCTCAGTTTCCAATTAAATCTAAATACCAGCGCAATATGGTCAGAAGGTTTAACCACAAAACCAATGAGAGTAAGTTTAGGAATATATATTGTATATGAGAAATTTTCATTTGTCCCAACTCGCAAAGTTTCTCTCTCTCTCTCTCTCTCTCTCTCTCTCTCTCTCTCTCTCTCTCTCTCTCTCTCTCTACATTCATCATCATCATCTACGCCTACTAATGTTAAAGTCCTCGGTTAGATTTCTCCAGTCGTCTCTATCTAGAGCTTTTCATTCAATACTTCTCCATTCGTCAACTACACAACAATTTGTAGTTCTCAGCCATGTAGGCCTAGGTCTTCCAACTCTTCTAGTGCCTTATGGAGCCCAGATAAAAAGTTAAAAAACTCATTGGTTTATTAAAATCAAGCCGGCCTTATGCCATACCGTGTCAACCATCGGAGTTGTTCTTCCTGCTCCCCCTATGGTAACCAGAAGCTAGGCCCACATACTCTCAAACTCTCACGGAGTTTTCTGTTTCGATAGCCTAAACGAATAGATATTAGGTTTAGGCCTACGTCCAAACCCTTAGATCTGGGAAAGACACATAGATCTCTCTCTCTCTCTCTCTCTCTCTCTCTCTCTCTCTCTCTCTCTCTCTCTCTCTCTCTCGTAATTGTTGGGAGTAAATACTACGTTCTTCAGTTGGATTGAATCACTTTTTAAAGGTTTGGAAAAAAATTTAGGTTTGTTCATATACATAAATATATATATATATATATATATATATATATATATATATATATATATATATATATATATATATATATATTATATAGTATATATATATATATATATATATATATATATATATATATATATATATATATATATATATATATATATATATATATATATATATATATATATATATATATATATATATATATATATATATATATATATATATTAGTTTGGTATGGTTTGAGCTGAATAGGATAAGACATCATCATACATTTATTATATTTTGTATTTCACGTCTATTTTTTATTTTAATTCATGGGGAAATTAATTGGCATAGTACTCTCAAGTTGCAGGAATGGCAATTCTGCTAAACGATCTATAAATACAATACAAAATATCTCTCAGTATGAAAGTACTGAAAGAAATTGTGAAATATGAAATGAAATTGGTAAGTTGTCTGGGAAGGTCAAATCTTCATTGGAAAACTATTTTCCCTGTTGGAGCCCCTGGGCTTATAGCATACTGCTTTTCCAACTAGGGTTGTAGCTTAGTAAGTAATAATAATAATAATAATAATAGGAGTACCATTTACCAGAATATTGGTTTTATGATGACCTCCCTGCGTTTTCAATAGGTTGGACGTGTACACCCTTTGCTGTTGTTACATTTTAGTTTACCGATTTTTTATCTTGAACCGTTGGTAAATTCCAAGGTTTATATATATCTGGACCGTGGTAAATTCTCCATTTACAAGATTCATAACAGAATTCTAGGTGAATATAATC
>NC_090748.1:97352718-97355218 GCF_036898095.1 Palaemon carinicauda
TGACAGAGACAGATATTCTTATTACTAGCGAGAACGAAGGAATACTAGTGACAGAGACAGATATTCTTATTACTAGCGAGAACGAAGGAATACTAGTGATATCTGTTGAATCTTCCCCCAGGGAGGGCGTTTGCGTCCTGTCCATCCATCAGCCCAACACGTCTTCCTATCAAAGGGAACGTTGTCGTCTGTCTTCTACCAGAGAGTATCCTATTCAGCCTTGTTGTAAGCATAACGTGTAAGCCCTTCTGTTAGGCCTTCTATCCCTTTCAAAACTAGACTAGCTCCTTATTTGTAAAAGGGTTTTTTTTTTATGCTACTTCAGATTTAGTAGTGGCCCACCCACATTAGGTCGTGAAAGAAGAGGAATATGGGTAATGTGTGAATTTTTGTCACTTCTGGGTTTGTAAATTTGTTAATGGCTGCTGGGAGGTGTTAATATTAAGTAAACTTTTTTATTTTTCGAATGATATACGTAGATCTATGCTCTCATTAACATCAGATCTCTTCAATGCGAGGTCAAGACTTGTGCCAGAGCTGTAGATATCCCGAAACTAATTTAACAATGTCATTAATAAAGATTGTAATTATCACAAGGAAAATATTAACATTAATAAAGATAATAATTATCACAATGGAAACATTGCCACTAACAAAGATAGTAATTATCACAAGGAAAACATTGCCACTAACAAAGATAGTAATTATCACAAGGAAAACATTGCCATTAACAAAGATAGTAATTATCACAAGGAAAACATTGCCACTAACAAAGATAGTAATTATCACAAGGAAAACATTGCCATTAACAAAGATAGTAATTATCACAAGGAAAACATTGCCATTAACAAAGATAGTAATTATCACAAGGAAAACATTGCCATTAACAAAGATAGTAATTATCACAAGGAAAACATTGCCATTAACAAAGATAGTAATTATCACAAGGAAAACATTGCCACTAACAAAGATAGTAATTATCACAAGGAAAACATTGCCACTAACAAAGATAGTAATTATCACAAGGAAAACATTGCCACTAACAAAGATAGTAATTATCACAAGGAAAACATTGCCACTAACAAAGATAGTAATTATCACAAGGGAAACATTGCCATTAACAAAGATAGTAATTATCACAAGGAAAACATTGCCATTAACAAAGATAGTAATTATCACAAGGAAAATATTACCATTAACAACTATAGTAACTATCACAAGGAAAACATTGCCATTAACAAAGATAGTAATTATCACAAGGAAAATATTACCATTAACAACTATAGTAACTATCACAAGGAAGATACTTATAAGTTAAGAAATATGGTATGAAATGCATTGAAATTTTAGGTGGAAAAAAAAAGTTTTTATCGTAGGTGAATAAAATGACCTAAGGTATACTTTTGATTACCCCTTTCGTTCATAGTTATGGTATTATTGACCTGATACATGACCTCTTTAATGAGATGGTCCCAGACATGAGCTATGTAAACACCGCGTTTCCAGATTATAAGTTAGCCTTGTTGAAGAGCACATAAAGCCCGATGCATAATTCCTATAATTTTTTAGTTATAAATCCCCGAGATTATTTATGAATATTAACCAGAGTGACTCCCTGTTCTAGGCTCTCGAACTGTTACGATATTTTATCGTAGTAGATTGTTATCGTAGTTCAAATTAATTGGATTTCTGTGAGTAGAAACTATATTGTATTATGGGGTTTGTGTGTGTGTTTGTTCTCTATAAATCTTGATGTTTTTTTTTCAATGTATATTCACAAGTTAAGGCTTAAGCCACCTGGCTTGAGGTGGTCTTTCTCTGTGTAATACAGACACACATGTATGTATGTATGTATGTATATATATATATATATATATATATATATATATATATATATATATATATATATATATATATATATGTGTGTGTGTGTGTGTGTGTGTATATATATATACACACACACACACACACACACACACATATATATATATATATATATATATATATATATATATATATATATATATATATATATATATATATATATATATATATATATATATATTATGTGTGTATGCATGTATGTATACATACGTGATATATTTCGCTTCAAACCATTATAACTTACGCTAAGAGACATGCTCTTGGAACGTATGTATATAAAATAGGTTTTGTAACGAGAGAGAGAGAGAGAGAGAGAGAGAGAGAGAGAGAGAGAGAGAGAGAGAGAGAGACTCGACCACAGGGTCACCGAGTTTAATTGGTACTAAAATTTCATGTTGATTGGAAAGAGTTGTAAAACTTAGCTGCTGCCTCTGCAAATTACATTTTGGTTATGCACAAGCTTTTTTTTTCTTTTAATTTGCAATCACGATTGATGTGTGCTCTTTTATGTCTTTCGTAACATCTTTCAGATCTGATTATTACCTCCGCCAACGAAGTTGGAAGGAGATTATGTTTTACCCCCCGGTTAGTGTGTGTGTGTATTTGTTTGTGAACA
>NC_090748.1:97362718-97366115 GCF_036898095.1 Palaemon carinicauda
TATAGGTACAGGAGTAGAAACTGAAGAGACCGTTTGTCTTATTTACTAGTAAATCATATATTATTTTAACCAAAATATTACAATTTATTCCAAAATCTAATCAAAGTGCTGAGTCATCAGCAGCCAATGCCTGTTCCTCCCAGGTCCTAGCTTGATGGAGAGAAGCCTTAGTCGCTGATCATATGTAATATGGCCAGTATTCAGAACATCGCCCTATCCCTTGTCATTCACGAGCGACCTTTGAAATACGTAACTTATATTTAATTTTGTTATCAATCCACAAAGACACCTAACTTTTCCATTTATGAACACCATTTGAATTGTTACCTAGGGGAATTGAAGTACATCTTGAATTAATAGATTAAAAAAAATAACTAACATTCCCATCTAGTATTTGGACTCTATGAATGTAAGGTTATTGTGAGGTTATCGTGACCTGCCTTACTGTAGTTACAAAATAAATGTGATTGACATTTTGTACTATTATTATTATAATTTATGTCATAACGTTTTTACTCTTTTGGTCTACTACACTAGTCTTTGTGCCACTCGTTGATCCTTGACAGCGCTGGAAAGACGTTCCAGCTCCTCTTATCTTGCCCCAAATCCATCCATGTATCCTATTTCAATTCCCTCCCTGTCTAGATTTTCGTTGAGTCATCTATTCCAGCAAGTTCTAGGTGAAGTCCCATGACTTCAGCAGTTTGTATTTATTTGGGTATACGTTGTTGTGGCCTAATTGATAACGTCCTTGCCTGGTAATCACCAGACTGGGGTTCGAGTCCCATTCAAGCTCATTAGTTCCTCTGGTCGCTGCAACCTCACCATCTTTGTGAGCTAAGGATGGGGGTTTTTGGGGGTAGCCTTTCCCTAGCTGGAGGGGACTAGGGCGCTGATCACATGTCAGTCTCCAGGGCATTGTCCTGTTTGATAGGGCAATTCATGAGTGACCTTTAAACCTTTAAAATGTGTTATATTTTTTTTTATTACCATAAACTATTATCATGAACATTATGATCTTAAACACTTTTCACTAGTCGACCCCTTCGCTCCAAACTTTCTTACTCACTACTATGAGTAGAGGAATATTTGTCATTGCCAACATAACATTCATAAAAGTTTCAGTTTGCTTTCTGAAAAGAGGAGGAAATATTTTGGCTAGTGGGTATCGGTGTGTCTTAAGGTGATGAATGAGGTATTTTTATTTGAAGAACTACATTCAAATACAATGATAAGTCTATATCCTCTTAAGTGCGAGTGTCGTGTTTGGACATTTGAGTTTGTCTGTATCTACTGGATATCTGAGAAGACAGAACAATCCTACTTATAGTTTCCTGGCTAGGGAGCTTTCTCTCTCCTACAACAAGAAGAAATTGGGAAAAGGGATTCCAAAAATGTCTTTGGAAATAAGAAGACAAATTGTGCATGGCAATATCCAGGAAGCATCTGGCATCCTTTTATCACAGGAAATTTGGTTGAAGGTTTCCAGTTTCTGTTCCAGTCTCTTCATAAACGAAGAGATTCCAGCCTCTGTTCCAGTCTCCTCATAAACGAAGAGATTCCAGCCTCTGTTCCAGTCTCCTCATAAACGAAGAGATTCCAGCCTCTGTTCCAGTCTCTTCATAAACGAAGAGATTCCAGCCTCTGTTCCAGTCTCTCCATAAACAAAGAGATTCCAGCCTCTGCTCCAGTCTCTTCATAAACGAAGAGATTCCAGCCTCTGCTCCAGTCTCTTCATAAACGAAGAGATTCCAGCCTCTGTTCCAGTCTCTTCATAAACGAAGAGATTCCAGCCTCTGTTCCAGTCTCTCCATAAACGAAGAGATTCCAGCCTCTGTTCCAGTCTCTCCCTAAACGAAGAGATTCCAGCCTCTGTTCCAGTCTCTCCATAAACGAAGAGATTCCAGCCTCTGTTCCAGTCTCTCCATAAACGAAGAGATTCCAGCCTCTGTTCCAGTCTTCATAAACGAAGAGATTCCAGCCTCTGTTCCAGTCTTCATAAATAAAGCGATTCCAGCCTCTGTTCCAGTCTCTTCATAAACGAAGAGATTTCAGCCTCTGTTCCAGTCTCTTCATAACAAAGCGATTCCAGCCTCTGTTCCAGTCTCTTCATAAACGAAGCGATTCCAGCCTCTGTTCCAGTCTCTTCATAAACGAAGAGATTCCAGCCTCTGTTCCAGTCTCTTCATAAACGAAGCGATTCCAGCCTCTGTTCCAGTCTCTTCATAAACGAAGCGATTCCAGCCTCTGTTCCAGTCTCTCCATAAACGAAGAGATTCCAGCCTCTGTTCCAGTCTCTTCATAAACGAAAAGATTTCAGCCTCTGTTCCAGTCTCTCCATAAATGAAGAGATTCCAGCTTCTGTTCCGGGAACAGTCTCTTCATAAACGAAGAGATTCCAGCCTCTGTTCCAGTCTCTCCATAAACGAAGAGATTCCAGCCTCTGTTCCGGGAACAGTCTCTTCATAAACGAAGAGATTCCAACCTCTGTTCCAGTCTCTCCATAAACGAAGAGATTCCAGCCTCTGTTCCGGGAACAGTCTCTTCATAAACGAAGAGATTCCAACCTCTGTTCCAGTCTCTCCATAAATGAAGAGATTCCAGCTTCTGTTCCGGGAACAGTCTCTTCATAAACGAAGAGATTCCAGCCTCTGTTCCAGTCTCTCCATAAACGAAGAGATTCCAGCCTCTGTTCCGGGAACAGTCTCTTCATAAACGAAGAGATTCCAACCTCTGTTCCAGTCTCCATAAACGAAGAGATTCCAGCCTTTGTTCCGGGAACAGTCTCTTCATAAACGAAGCGATTCCAGCCTCTGTTCCAGTCTCTTCATAAACAGAGATATTCCAGCCTCTGTTCCTGTCTCCTCATAAACGAAGAGATTCCAGCCTCTGTTCTAGTCTCTTCATGTACAGATATTCCAGCCACTGTTCCAGTCTCTTCATAAACGAAAAGATTCCAGCCTCTCTTCCAGTCTCTTCATAAAAGGAGAGACTTCTTGTTTCCAATTTAGAAACTAAAACCTCTACAACGATTACAATGCTTCCAGTAATAGCAAATCACTGGCCAATACCACTTGCATTTAGTGGCACATCCTCTACAATGTTTAAAATGCTTCCAGAAGGCTGAACTTGTAACTTGAAAGTCGGCATCATTGTCTCTCTCCGTCTGGGAACAAAAAGTAAGGAGAAACCACCAGAACGTCTCATCTCTCCGGGTTTATCAATTTCTTAGTCTTTTACTCAATCGTGTTGGGAATCACTTCCTCATTTTCCAGTTCTCAGGGTTGAGTTTACATCTATGTGATTTAGACCCTTGTGATATTAAACCTGCTGATCCAGGTATTTCTATTTTTAGTGGAGATTCATTTTTTATAAGAATAGAAATGTATTTTAGTTT
>NC_090748.1:97369115-97399115 GCF_036898095.1 Palaemon carinicauda
TTTTATACACTTTAAATTACTTCATAGAAATATTTATGAAAATTATCGTGGTTAATCAGTGTTGTCAGTAAGACGTGTTTTCTCATTTCAAAGACCTGAGTTTAAATCTATTTAATCGGTGGCCTTTATTATTATTATATTACTAGCTATGCTACAACCCTTGTTGGAAAAGCAAGATGCTATAAGCCCAAGGGCTCCAATAGGAAAAATAGCCCCGCGAGGAAAGGAAATAATTCAAGTTTATATCATTTTGCAGTTGGTATAGTTGATTATTTACGAGTTCTCCTTACATAACAAAATTAAATAAACTCAGAAAATACTGAAAATCCGATTACGATCTATCTCGTGCGACTAACACCACAACTCCAGTAAGGTCGTAAAAGTTCGATTGGTCTTCCAGCAATTGGTCAGAGTAACCCGTGGAAGGACCCGCGTAAGCCTACCTCTCTTGGCATCGTCTCCATAGGCCTCTTGGAATAATTTGGTCATGAATTCTGCCTTGCCGGGCCTTCGTCTGTTTGCCACCTTGAGTTCTCTATACCAACAACTTCGGCGGTCTTTGTTTTTCTCGAGTGAAGTACTTGAAACAGTTTCTGGAATTTGGAGCTGGAAATGTGTTCATGGATGCGGGTCATTTCGCACAAGAAATTGAAGTTGTTGGACTTGCATTTAAATCTCTCCCTCTCCCTCTCTCTCTCTCTCTCCTCTCATCTCACCTCTCTCTCTCTCTCTCTCTCTCTCTCTCTCTCTTTCTCTTTCTCTTTCTGGATCGGTATAAATTCTTATAAAAACACAACCGATACTTCCTTATATTCCAATAATAATCATGTTTATATCATATATATTTCAGTATTTCACATATTGACTACTTTTATTGAAAGAGTAAGAACATGCAATAGAAGAGAGAGAGAGAGAGAGAGAGAGAGAGGAGAGAGAGAGAGAGAGAGAGAGAGAGAGAGGAGAGAGAGAGAGGGGGGAAGTAGCGTTAAGCAGATTAGGTATTTCTTATCTTTAATGTGGTCACATGATAACCGAACGTTTAAAGCCAATATTTATTACAGCATTGTGGAACTCGCGAATTTTTAAGAATCTCTCTCTCTCTCTCTCTCTCTCTCTCTCTCTCACTCTCTCTCTCTCTCTCATCTCTCTCTCTCTCTCTCTCATGTAGTGAACAGTAACCAATTGACGGATTCAAGAATAACTTAGAAAAGATCATAAAAACTCTAAAATAAACTAATTCCCTCTACCCAAGAGCAAATGGAGTCTCCGCGGATGGACTAAAACGTCTTTGAGACATCCAAAATCTCTCTCTCTCTCTCTCCTCTCTCTCTCTCTTCTCTCTCTCTCTCTCTCTCTCTCTCTCTCTCTCTCCTCAAGAATAAGTTAGATAGGATCATACGAACTATCTAAATGCTTAAAACTAAATCGATCTACTAAAGAGCAAATGGAGGGATGGATTAGGAAAGTCTTTGAGACATCCAAAAAATCCTTGTTAACTCTCTCTCTCTCTCTCTCTCTCTCTCTCTCTCTCTCTCTCTCTCTCTCTCTCTCTCTCACATATTTTCCATATCTTTATAAGTTAGCCAAAGGTACTAGCATTAGCCTCGCTCTCATATGAAAAAACTAAATGCAAATACGACCTTTAGATAAATTACTTCATAAACAATATCTAGAAACTAATGTTATGTATCAAATGAAGCTGATGTATCTGGATACAGCGGACCAATTATATATTAAATGAGACGATAAATTTATAAACATAGCTTCCCTGAAAGAAAATAGTTCAAAGGTATCATGGCGGTCTATAAATAGATAAGAGCTTTATCAGAGGTGATTGACAGTTTTTATCAGCTTCATATTTTCGGTAATTTTTTTCAACAGTTATGACAGTTGCATTATCAGCGCTGATAAGGATATTTGTGGGCGGCTATGTTGTAGATTACGTTTTAAACTATTAACATAGATTACACAGTCAATAGTTTTAACCAAGTTTGGACGAGTGAAAGTTTGGTGGAGAAAGTAGAGATTCTTTAGTGAAAGATGGAAGATGATTCAAGCGATGAATGGACTTTCTTTGAACTTTTCCCTGAAGATGGAAGGGAGGGGGATTGTGACGTCATCGGGAGAACGGTGAGATCTAAGAGAATTTGGCTTGTCTTTTATTTTCTGTTTGGGGGTACTCGCGGAATATCTCTCTCTCTCTCTCTCTCTCTCTCCTCTCTCTCTCTCTCTCTCTCTCTTCTCTCTCTCTCTCTCTCTCTAGAATAAGTTAGATAGGATCATACGAACAATCTAAATGCTTAAACTAAATCGATCTACCAAGAGCAAATGGAGGAACGAACTAAAAAGTCTTTGAGGCATCCACAATCCTTGTACTCTCTCTCTCTCTCTCTCATCTCTCTCTCTCTCTCTCATCTCTCTCTCTCTCTCTCTCTCTCTCTCTTGAGAAAGTTAGATAGGATCATAACTCTCTAAAGGCTTAAACTAAATCGATCTACTAAAGAGCAAATGGAGTTTCCATGGATGGACTAAAAACTCTTTTGAGACATCTAAAATCCTTTTTAACTCTCTCTCTCTCTCTCTCTCTCTCTCTCTCTCTCTCTCCTCTCTCTCTCTCTCTCTCTCTCTCTCTCTCTCAGGAATGTATACAACCTCTCTGCTTTCTCTATCAGGACTGTAGACAACCCTCTTGCTGACCAGCGAGTCTTGATATTTTGTTTTACAACTTGTAAAAAAAAAAAAAAATCTCACAAACGCTTCTCCCCACGTCCAGAAAGAGACAGGTGAACACAGGGGGAGGAGGGAAGGAGCAAGAAGCACGCCTGCTCCAGGGTCTTCAATGGTATCTTGCATACAATGCACCAAAAGTTTTGAGTTAGATATTTTGTTTATTTCTCTAAGGCAATCGTAGTATTGAAATTTCAGTGAAAAATATGCATTATGGCAGTATGACTGTATTGCAAATGGGCGTTCCTTCTCTTAAGTTTTATAAAGAATGTTAGCTGCTTTGTGTTAAGCTTTAGTAGCAAAATGCTGAAAGTTGTCCAAAATACGTGGTCCCTTCACGCTGTCATAACTAAGGCCTATAGATACGTCCGCCCAACAGCTAATATATATTCAACCTGCTGGTCACTCTCGAAGAGAAGAAACCCCTTTAGAGAGAGAGAGAGAGAGAGAGAGAGAGGAGAGAGAGAGAGAGAGAGAGAGAGAGAGAGGAGAGAGAGAGAGAGAGAGAGAGAGAGAGAGAGAGAGAGAGAGAGAGAGAGTGTTACAATGATTTTGGATGTCTCAAAGAGTTTTTTAGGCCATCCGTGGAGACTCCATTTGGTCTTTGGTAGATCGATTTAGTTTGAGCATTTAGATAGTTCTTATGATCCTGTCAAACTTATGTGTGTGTGAGAGAGAGAGAGAGAGAGAGAGAGAGAGAGAGAGAGAGAGAGAGAGAGAGAGAGAGAGAGTCTTGAAGATGTAACCTTATTATAAATCAGTTATTAAAAAATAAAGGTTTTTTATAACACGGACCTGATTTGAATTTTTCTTAAAGGGTTGGGGAAGATGAAAATCTTGCCTCGTGAATATTAAGCCATAAGGATAAAAAGTTTAGGTGTGGTCTGGCCTCGATATTCTCAGGAGATCAATGTTTTTCTGGCGTAAAGATTTTTTTTTTTCGAGAGGCTTACATATTTTTCATTTTTGTGTTTCAGTTTTGAAATTCTTTAATGTTTTGTTTCATATATATATATATATATATATATATATATATATATATATATATATATATATGTATAATGCATATATATATATATATGTATGTATAATGCATATATATATATATATATATATATATATATATAATGCATATTATATACATATATATAATGCATATTATATACATATATATATATATATAATGCATATATATATATATATATATGTATGTATGTAGGTCTTTTTGGTTAACCCTTGTCATCTTCACTTAAAAAGAAGATACAATAACGGGACTTGAAATCTGTTGTTAGGACTTTTATCATCAAGGCCATAGTAGATTTCGTACAAACTTTAAAATATCTTTTTACCTACAAACTTCCTATAGATATACTATATGCATCGATCTAGACAGAAACTTTCAAATATGAGACAAGCTCCCACTAGACATCCAAAAGACTTGAAATATTAAGGCTTTCAAGAAGTTGAGGACTTGCGCGTTTATAAGTACTTTAATATTGTGGATTTGACAATTAACGTGGAATACGCTGCGCAGTACTCTAAATACATGTAAATATATACGACAAACAGATCTTGTAGATCCTGTAGTCCATAGGGTATCCTTGTGTGATAGTACCAAGAAAACGTCCCGGACTGGTGATCACCAGACTGGACTCGGGTCCCGCTTAAACTCCCTAGTATCTTTGGTCACTGCAACCTCATCATCCTTGTGAGCTAAGGATGGGGAGGGGGGATTGGGGTAGCATATGGGTTTATCTACCGTGTCACCAGTAGCCATTGCCTGTCCCTTCTTGGTCCTAGCTTGGGTGGAGAGGCGGCTTGGGCGATGATTTTTATGCATATATGGTCAGTCTCTAGGGCATTGTCTTGCTCGATTGGGCAATGTCACTGTCCCTTGCCTCAGCCATTCATGAATGACCTTAAAAGTAATGATAATAGTAATAATAAAAATTTCAATAAAATTATATTATTTTGGTTGTCGTTGCTGCTTCCACAGTAAAGTCTGTTGTTGTTGTTGTTGTTATTGTTGTAGTAATTTGTTTTCATTCAAATGGTACATACGTTGTAGGAGGAGATCCTACACTACCTGTGCTTGCCAAGGGGTCCTGTAACAAGGATTTCCTACTCAGATGGAGACGTCAGAGTTGCTTGCGACACAATCTTCTCCTTCCGGATCATTTGACCTTATAAATGTTTATTGATTATCACTGAATTTGGTTATTTTTAACACTTAGTAGATATAGTAGTAATGGTAGACGTAACAATGGTGGAATGGTACAGAAAGTTGACCTGTTTGACCAATTAAAAAATAATGCTGGCGTTTATGTGGCGCAATCATAAAATGGTTAATTGTTTTGAAGTATTTTTTTTTTAAATAATATTGTGATAGGCCTATAAGGAAAGATTTTTTTCTGTATCCTACCATGCTTAGTCTTGTAGATAACCTGTAGCTGGTAATTGAATGATGCATGTTAGTTATATGTATTTTTTTTTATCTTCCATTCTCTTTCTATATGAGTAAGGAAAGGTTAAAATTCTCTCTCTCTCCTCTCTCTCTCTCTCTCTCTCTCTCTCTCTCTCTCCTCTCTCTCTCTCTCTCTCAAAGAAAGCTAGGTTAGGGCCTTCCGTAAAGGGGATATGAAACAAAAATATTCACAGATAGTGTATAGAATAAATAGACATGAAATCAAAAGCCACAATATTCGTACCATCTAAAAGACAAACCTAGTTTCATATGGGACAAAGAAGTCTAATCCTTTGAATTCAGGCAAGCTATGACCATTAACTTCAATAACAGGCATCACGAATGTGCCCAACCTTCAAATGACGGAGAGCTTCTTGCAAGACTCCTGCTATTGTACAGGACCTTAAATACAATTTTTGCATGCTCGGCAGATAGACTCCTGCTATTGTACAGGACCTTAAATACAATTTTTGCATGCTCGGCAGACCTTTACAGTAGAAAGAGGGCGTACCTCAGAGCCGCCAATAGACGAATAGTTACGTGCACCTGAAGAGGATGCCCACCACTGGCGTTTTCAGAGCTAGTCACATAATCTGGTGGAGACCACCAGAACTGGTGAGTTCCTGCAGTCTTATGACTTATAGATATAGTTCACCTGTATTGCCCATCACTAGAACAGCTGATGCACCTGCTGTAACTCCACTAGACTTGAGGAAAATGGTATCATCAATATCTGAGTTTGAAGTTCACAAGCAGGAAAGGGATGGTCTTCTGGCTTTTCATAAAGATGAGGACTAGTCCTTTCAGAAGCATCTAACTATTATAGTGAAGCTATTATCCTTTGCAAAGCAACATTTGATGGAACCTTCCGTGAGGGATGCACTATGCAGGCAGTTTTCATCTACTCTTCTTCAGTTTGTGGCCATGCTTGAACATAAGCAGACACCAAATCTCAACTGAGGTTTGGCACATCAAAGACAGAACGAGCAATTTATTCCTCTGCAAAGTACAAGTAGGAGCAGCAACTCAGACCCTCCTGTTTTACATGGGGGTGTCCGTCTACGCAGATTAGAGAGAGAACGTTTGTGTAAATAGTTAGCAAGTACGAAGAGGATTGGGTGGTCTGTCAAGAAGCAGAGATTAGCCTTAAAGGAGGTGTTTCGTCATGAGAACCAGTCACATCCTGCTGCCCTCAATGATGGTGGAAAGCTCCATACCAATCAGAAATCCCACCTCTCTACTATTCTTGAGAGCCAAGTTAAAACTCCTGAGGTAGAACGAGAAATCATTGATGGTACAGTATTGATGAACAGTATGCATCAATGGAGTTCAAAGATATTCAAAGAGTACACAATACTTGATTTCCATCCTAAAATACAAGTAGATTCTACCAAGTATATAGAACAGATTTTGTGTTTAATGTCTACTGGCCATCTTGTCTAAGAACTGAATTAGGTCACCGAGGACACAGAGACCAGGGAGCGCAAAATTCCTTAAACTTGATTGAACTTCTTTAGAGAAAAGGACAAGCCTAAATTGTTCAAATTTCTGGCTAAGATTGCACGTGTGACCATACCAAATATGGTTAGTGTGACTAAGAAAATACTGTCAGCAACTGCACTATCACTCTGGCTGAGGTGGCACCATGCAGTCATGAAGAAGCTGACAACTGAATATTTGTGCATACCAGGAATGCAGCAGAAACAGGCAGCAAAGTCAGCATAGTCAAAGCTAGTGGCACAGGTGTTTATCGCGATTCATCATTACAATCAGTGTCTGTATCAGTTTGTGATCATGATGTATGACCGATCCAGCACAACTTAAGGTGTTGTTGATGCGAGGTTGGTTATGTTTACTCTGAAGAACAAACCATATGATGCCATTCCTCCAACCTGAGTAACGCTGAAGTAGCATGTGAAGTGTGCTGCCTACCGTGTAGGCTTCGCCTGGACTCTGGAGTCGGCCATCAGTACATCAAACAAAAACGCTGACTCCTGCCAACTGGGCTGGGCTGTACCAAGAAGGATATCTGGTAGATAGTTTTGGACAGATCTATCACCCAATGCAGAGTTGCCAGTAGCTGACCAAGTGTTGATGCAAGTCAGAATGTTGCTGGCAATGCACATGCTACTGCTTTGGTCTGACCCTTACAGCATTGAGCAGCTTCAGGCAACAAGAAAATATGTTGCAAACAAGTTAAGGCTTTAACTGCCTACATGCACATCCAATAAATATATTAGACTGATGGTGCCTACCATAAGAGCACTCATTGCCTAATTATGATTCCAGGACTGATATTATGGTAAAAGGAAGCTAGTGAGTAGGTACATATTTCAAAATTCAGATTCTACTTTGTGAAAATTATATGATTCTACTCCAAGATCATTCAAATACGACAAGATTTAACGATTTTATTGTGAAATGCAATATTTCTGTATATTCATTGGTGTCCATATTGATAAATAATCGCCATTTTGAATATAGGTAGTTAAAGGGTTCTAACTAAAGAGAGCAATTCTCAAGGAGTAGGTGTGCCAAGTTTCGTGATTGTTTCTGGAAGTGAAAGATTGTCATATTTATCTACTCTAGTATCCAGTGTAAGCAAGAGTGCATTTAAATTTACCATATCATGAAACTCGCCACCATCAAGCCTAGAAACCATTGCTTTTCAACTCCCCCTCGGTAATAGAATTATCAATAGCTCTAACCCACTCCCGTTCTATACTGGATTATAAACCAACTGAGCTTGCCCTTGCTTCTACTTCGCTCTGAATTAACTACTCCGTAGCATTTCATCAAGTGCTTTTAAAAAGAACCTTGGCATTTGTTACATCTGCGGCAGAACCAAAATAGAATTCTACTAATCACAAAGGTAGTATATTGGAGTCTTTCCTCCTACACAACGTATCCAATTCAGAAATCATATTTATCATCTTTACATTCAATAACAAACATGAACAATGGCCGATGCCACAAATGAAAAGGCCATGACGATATCATTATGAATGCTTTAGAAATAATTCTCTCTCTCTCTCTCTCTCTCTCTCTCTCTCTCTCTCTCTCTCTCTCTCTCTCTCTCTCTCTCTCTCTCTCTCTCTCTCTCTCTCTCTCTCTGTGTTTTTTTTTAAACTTTGGCCTTCTATTATCTTTGCAGCACCGGATTCTTATGCAGGAGGGAAGAGATTTCTTAGAAATTCTAGTGAGTTGCATGGCTTGTGTACAGTGTTTGACAGCGAGAATTGTGCAGCATTAACTAACCCATAATCTTATCGATTTAGCTCGTCCATTTCAAAGATGATTTTGTTGTTGTTTGTTGACTAGCTGTTGTTTATATTGTTTGCCCTTCATGAAATATCCTTGATCCTCTTTGTGTGGTAATGACCCTGTGATGTCTTAAGTTTTGATGACTGGTGTGTTCATTGCTGTGCGTTTTATGTGGGAGTACACACACACACACACGTGCAAGGAACACCTGTCTATTGTTTAACAAAGCTACTATATCCATGTATCTGTTATTTGTTTGTTTGCACAATGGAAACACTATTTTTTATTTGAAATTTAATACCAAGTCACGTCAATTCTTAACCTACGTAGGCAACGAAACAATGACCTCAGAACAGAAGCAAAATGAACAAGAATAATACGAGTTCATTGGATCTGTAACCTCTTTCGACATTCCATTCCAAAGGTTGATGTGTAGAAAGACTCTAAATGGGTTAATATAAACTGCCATTAATTAATTCTCTTTCATCTTTTTTTTTTACAACTCATCAATGCTGATTTTTAAAATTCCACCTCATTAGATGTCATTGATCAATTAATTACCGTTTGTCAGTTGTAAGATTTTTTTTACAGTTACAAAGTATTTTTTCGGACTCAAATAGGTTTTTAGTGTATCGAGGAAAGGATGGTGAATGAAATATTGAATATCCGTTGTCTTTCGATTTCTCGTAATCTTTTTAAAATAGTTTGATGGTTCAACTTCAGTTCTTAAAACTTCAAAGATCGTTTCCATTGATTTTTCTTCAGTAGGTAAACCGACGCGGTGCAAAAAGCTTTAAAATATTCACAAATTTCATCATTCACTTGTTTTAGAGATTCCCTGAGACCTGTGAATTCATTTGTCAAGTATCTTTTAATTTAATTTACTAAGGGAAAGATAATTAGTGTACAGAGCTCTGTATCAAAGAATGAGTTAATTTTGATTATTATAATTGCTTAAGCAAGTAAAAAATGAATTCAATATTCAATTTGCCATTCCAAAGAGAATTCAACAAGAATCCTTCAAAATTGTCATTAAATATATGGGTAAAACCAAGGATATTTAGACAGGTAAAATGAACACTTAATACAGACTTAAAACTCCGGACGTTATCTCATTTCCTTGTTTGTGAATTTATTAATAAAATGTCTTGTAGCGATGTTTGCCTCCCATGATTGACTATTCATGGTGATGTAAAACATTGGATTTTTTTAGACCTAAGAAATACCTTTGATGGTTGCCCTCAATGTCATCTATTGATAGCGCGCAACTTCAAACTGACAACCGACCAATATCTATCCTTTAACAAAATGTATAGATCCATTTTTAAATTCCATCCATACTTGAAAACTCTGTGTAACTTTTAAAGTCTTTTTAGATATTTGGTTTTAAAATTTTCCTCTATGTAATTAAGGTTAAGCCAGGAGTAAAATTTCTTTAGCTTAACACTCAACAACTATTTTGCATTATATTTAGTATTTTAATTGTGAAAATATTTACTATGATTTTCTTCTAATTGTTTTCATATTTTTCAGCCTCCCGAGAACGAGCTGATGAAGGGATCCGAGCGCCAGCTATCCGAGGCTGAACTTCGAGTACGTCGATCTTTGCAACGTTTGGACGTCCCAGAATGGATGAAGAATGCCCAGCCTCAGCAGACAGGATTTCTGCTGCGTCGTCGAGACTATGGGTCCAGCAGTGGTGGGGGAGGATGGTCTGCCTACTCCTCCAAGACAGCTTCTATGACATCACTAGGATCATCGAGGGCGCACACTCCCAATACACCTACAAAAGTAGTAATTCCTACAAGAGTAGCATCTAAAGTCAGTTCAGGTTTAGGGGGTGTGACTTCGCCTGCTTCCAATGCATCAATTTCACCATCCCCTAGTGATAGAAGTGGTTCTCTTTTCCAGTATCCCATTTCCAGGTGGTCTACTTCCAGACTAAATTCAGGGACCACAACTCCCACAGGATCGGTCACGTCAACTAGGACCACCCCACCTACCTATGTGCGTCAGCCTTACTTAGGCTGGAGATCACAAACATCCCTAGCATCACTGGCAGGTTCACAATCCTCTCTCACAAATACTGGATCTTATCTTACAGCAGCAGATAGATTAGCTCTTGGCATTACCTCATACAGTCAACGATTTGTCAAACCATCCGTCAGTGCCCAGGACAAAGAGAATTCCTCAGCTCAGGCAAATGCAGTTGTGACAAAGTCTGACAATGAAGAAATGAACGAAGATGCCAGTACAAATGGCAGTGTTAAACTCCAAGTGCCTACGGATGTTGCGGATGTTCACTCTTCTATAAAAGAAGTCACATCTGCTATAGTGCACTACTGCAACGAGTCCACTCCATCGCCAAGAGCTTCACCAAGAGGGTCTCCACGACCAGAAGGTCCAAGAGCTCCATCTCCACGTCGCTTAGTTTGGGTAGAAAGTTCGTTTGTGGGTTCTCGTCCAATCACCTCTCCAGAGACACCAACAAGCTCGACCCATGCAATCACACCCACTTCACAGCTCAATGGCCACGAGGAGCCCGAATCCAACGAGGCGCCCTCACAGCCACCACAGCCTCCGGGTGAGTACCTGCTCGCCTGGTGATCTGGGTTAGCTTAGAACAGTCACAGCAGCCCATCCCTGCAGGTTGTGTATCTTCCTACATTATCCCGGAGCTCCTTTTGTAAAGCCAAAACGTGTATATAGTGTACATTGGATTACCATAAAATTATTCCTTATTTAAGTATGCTGTGTTTTTGTTTTTGCTCAGATTTATTTTTAGCTTGCATGAACTTTTTGCCTTTAGACATATCACAGATTGCATGGCCAGAGAATCTTGTTGCATTTTTGAAGATATCACTGATGGTGCAAGCAATGTCATTCTTCAATTTTCCCTGCTATCTGATGATGTGATACACTCTGGTGTCAACAGCACAAGAAATTTAACTTCAGTTTTATACCTAAGAAGCCCGTTTCTCAACATTTATTCCCTTGTCTTTGTAACTGCTGTTGTGAACCAGATTACTTGTAATGCTTGTTGTGTTGTCCTTTTTAAACATCCCAAGTCCAAACAATGAAAGGAACCTCTGACGTCACAGTGTTCACCGTGAGTAATATAGTTGTGACAAAGTTGTGCTTAGTTGGAGTGAAGTAGCTTCTAGTGCCTTATATAATAATGACTACCCAGAGGTCTTCTACGTAAGAGGCTAATTATTTTGATAGAAAACTTTATTTGCCATATGGAAAACTTTCATGAACTGCCGGAAGGCTTCTACCCCACAGCATGTAGGGAGCGGATGGAGTTGATGGAAGCAATGCAAACATTGTTTTATTTATCTCTTCACTGCTGAAGATGTAGTTGTAATTAACTTTAGTACACATATTGCTTGATTGCTGGGATAAATTAAAATATTGATTACTGACACTTTTATGCATAAATTTTGTAATTATTGTTCCATGACAACTTCTGTTCAGTCCTGTTGTACATGTAAATACGTGTTGATGACATTATTTACGCCTATAATTAACAGAATTTTCCAGTCTTAATGTCTTTTTCATATATGTATTTCTCATTGAATCACAATTGGAATTTATTCCTGCTAAGACATTTAATAAATTTCTAAAGGTTGTTGCTTCCCAGAGCTTTTTCACTGGATAGTGTAGCGGTGAAGTTGAAAAAAGGCCCTGATTTCTCAGGATTGTTGCTTTGTCAGGTTAGACTGAGGGTTTTAGTAAAGAAGTGTCAAAATGTACTCATTTTTAATTACAAAATCAGGAACACAATGAAAGTTGCTTTAATACGTTGTTAGTAAATCAAGAGTTTCTGGGAAAGAGAGCAAAGAATCTACCCAAATCATAGGAGGACTGTCCCTATTGCGGTGAGCCCTGTACATTGAAATGTTCTAGATTGCAAAAATGTTTGAATATAATTGCATTTCTCAAGTGATTTTTAAATAAAAACTATTTATTATAACCCTGCATTTCTAATTAGCTATTTTTTTTAACAAAGCAGCAATTCTGAAAAATAAGGATTTTAAAAAGAGGTCTCAAAAAGAGTATTTGGAGGGGTTCCAATGGAACCTCTTTAAAATACTCTGGTGACAAATCTGCATTGTTTATGTTTTTATTCTCACCTTACGTTTAGTCATGACTGACCGTGGGTAATCATTTATATATCTATACATTTATATATACAGAAATATATATATATATATTTTTATTTGTTTGTACATCACAGTTCCCCATCATTGTACATATTTGTTTCTTCAATATATTATATCTTGGATTTTGTTTTGTTTTGATAAGCCTGTTTTTTTGTGTATCCCTCTTGATATTTACTTTGGTTCTTTTTTTTTTTGAGAAATGTTTTAGTTACAAAGTTAAAGTATTTTTAAATAACCTTTATCCAGTGGTGGCTTTATATTATTTGAGCATTGTTTAAATGCCCTATTATATCTCCTGTAATACACCACCCAGACATAGATTAATCTAGGTGCTTAGTAGCAGCTCTGCCTATAAGTAAATGTACAACAGATGCTGATAACTTTAATACATGAATGGAACTAGGTTAAGCTTTTAAATGGCATTTGCTATAGAGGCTGGTCTTAGAAAAAGAGTACTAAGTAATAGTAGTATTAATTATTTTAGTTTAGTTTGAATATTTGACTGTGAAGATTTAAAAATTGATTTTAGATTTAGTTACATTTATTTATGTGGAACGAAGGCGTATTAAATGAATATACTGTAGTCAGTTTTCAAAGTACTACAAGTGATCAACGGCAAACCCTTTCATGATGAAGGGTTCAATTTTATTCGAATTAAAGAAAATAATGAAATATAAGTGAATGGTATGAAAAAAAGAGTAAGCTAAAAATGAATGTAATTATACATGTTTTTTAAATTTACATAATTCTAAAGTATTAAACGGTAAATCTGAAAGATAGAGAGTGAAATATATGAAACCACGAAAACACAATTATTGGTTATTTAGTCTTTAATGGTCGAGCGGACTTTGATAATGGCGTGAGAATGAAATAGTTAAGAAACGAGGTCAGAGGGTGTTGTTGCATGAGACCCAGTCTGAAAAAAAAAAAGAATCAATGAGTTCCATTGATCCAGGGTATTGCTAGGGGAAATGAGTACACAAACAAACGACTGACTCTCTCTCTCTCTCTCTCTCTCTCTCTCTCTCTCTCTCTCTCTCTCTCTCTCTCTTAGTATATAACATAACAGGAGGTCAATAAGTTATTAAATAGTGGTTGGTTTTTAGGTCCGTGGAGGTCAATGAGTTATTAAATGATGTTTTTAAGTGAGGGGAGGTTAACGAGTTATTAAATAGTGTTTTTTTAGGTCAAGGGAGGTCAATGAGCTATTAAATAGTTGTTTTTTAGGTCAGGGGAGGTCAATGAGCTATTAAATAATTGTTTTTTTTTTAGGTCAGGGGAGGTCAACGAGTTATTAAATAGTGTTTTTTTAGGTCAGGGGAGGTCAACGAGTTATTAAATGGTGTTTTTTAAGTCAGGGGAGGTCAACGAGGTCAACGAGTTATTAAATGGTGTTTTTTAAGTCAGGGGAGGTCAACGAGTTATTAAATAGTGTTTTTTTTTTAGGTCAGGGGAGGTCAATGAGCTATTAAATAATTGTTTTTTTTAGGTCAGGGAAGGTCAATGAGTTATTAAATAGTTGTTTTTTTAGGTCAGGGGAGGTCAATGAGTTATTAAATGGTGTTTTTCAAGTCAGGGGAGGTCAATGAGCTATTAAATAGTAGTTTTTTTTTTAGGTCAGGGGAGGTCAATGAGCTATTGAATAATTGTTTTTTTAGGTCAGGGGAGGTCAATCAGTTATTAAATGTTTTTTTTTTTTTAAGTCAATGAGTTATTAAAGTGTTTTTTAAGTCTGGGTTATTAAAGTGTTGTTTTTGAGGTCAGGGGAGGTCAATGAGTTATTCAAATGTTTTTGAGGTGAGTGAGTTATTAAATAGTGTTGTTTTTTTAGGTCAATGAGTTATTTAAGTGTTGTTTTTGTTGTTTTTAAACAGCTTTACGGTTTTGAAATATTTGCACGCTGAAAAACTAAATTGCCAGTAAAACTTCACAGTTGAAACATCATATGTAAATTGAGATTTTAAAGCATATAAATGTCCTTGTCTGCATGCTTATAAACCATGAATATTTTTCTTATTAAAGTAAAATACATGCTTAGTCATAAGCATCAGATACTGGAATGGTATAGACATAATCTTATATAACTTTTTTCAAATGAAAATTAATTTGATTACAGGTAAACAAAGGCGAATTATAAAAGTTAATCGAACACTAATTTGATTGAAGGTAAGGTATTTTATCTAAACCTAAATAAACAGATAAATGATAAAACAATGACGCCAGATATGCGGCCCCAAGACTATACAATAGGTTCTCACTAAACATCCAAAAGACTGAAGATATTAAGGCTTTCAAGAGGAAACTGAAGACTTTCTTGTTCTTCAAGTACTTCGATAATGTGGATTTGACAATAAACGAGCAATATGCCGTGTGAAATGCTGAATGCCTTGAAATGTATACGATAAAATTAATTACGAAATGTCCTGTATACAGTATGGTTCCCCTGTTGTACAGGGCCTAAAAAGCAAATTAAAGTAAATTAAGACTTAAGTTGCCAGAAAAGCAAATCAAAGTAAATTAAGACTAAATTGCCAGAAAAGCAAATTAAAGCAAATTAAGTTGCCAGAAAAGCAAATTAAAATAAATTAAGACTAAGTTGCCAAAAAAGCAATTTAAAGTAAATTAAGGCTAAGTTGTCAGAAAAGCAAATCAAAGTAAATTAAGACCAAATTGCCAGAAAAGCAAATTAAAGTAAATTAAGGCTAAGTTGCCAGAAAAACAAATTAAAGTAAATAAAGTTGCCAGAAAAGCAAATTAAAATAAATTATGGCTAAGTTGCCAGAAAAGTAAATTAAGTTGCCAGAAAAGCAAATTAAAATAAATTAAGGCTAAGTTTCCAGAAAAGCAAATGAAAGTAAATTAAGACCAAGTTGCCAGAAAAGCAAATTAAAGTAAATTAAGGCTAAGTTGCCAGAAAAGCAAATTGAAGTAAATTAAGTTGCCAAAAAAGCAAATGAAAGTAAATTAAGACCAAGTTGCCAGAAAAGTAAATTAAGACTCAAGTTGCCAGAAAAGCAAATTAAAGTAAATTAAGACTAAATTGCCAGAAAAGCAAATTAAAGTAAATTAAGGCTAAGTTGCCAGAAAAGCAAATTAAAGTAAATTAAGTTGCCAGAAAAGCAAATTAAAGTAAATTAAGTTGCCAGAAAAGCAAATTAAAGTAAATTAAGACCAAGTTGCCAGAAAAGCAAATTAAAGTAAATTAAGTTGCCAGAAGAGCAAATTAAAGTAAATTAAGACTTAAGTTGCCAGAAAAGCAAATGAAAGTAAATTAAGACCAAGTTGCCAGAAAAGCAAATTAAAGTAAATTAAGGCTAAGTTGCCAGAAAAGCAAATTAAAGTAAATTAAGTTGCCAGAAAAGTAAGTTAAAGTAAATTAAGACCAAGTTGCCAGAAAAGCAAATTAAAGTAAATTAAGACCAAGTTGCCAGAAAAGCAAATGAAAGTAAATTAAGACCAAGTTGCCAGCAAAGCAAATGAAAGTAAATTAAGACCAAGTTGCCAGAAAAGCAAATGAAAGTAAATTAAGACCAAGTTGCCAGAAAAGCAAATTAAAGAAAATTAAGGCTAAGTTGCCAGGAAAGCAAATTAAAGTAAATTAAGTTGCCAGAAAAGCAAATTAAAGTAAATTAAGTTGTCAGGAAAGCAAATTAAAGTAAATTAAGTTGCCAGAAAAGCAAATTAAAGTAAATTAAGACTAAGTTCACTCGAAGAAAAACCTGGTCAGGGAAGAATCGATTTATTCCCCAAACTTAAATAAACTTTGGCTATTCTTGTCAAGCTGTTCTCGGATCCCGTTAGTCGATATGAGTGCATCTTTAAAATGTTACTATTCTGGTATTCAGGAATGCGAGTTTCTTCAACTTTATTCCGTCGAAGGGTTTAGAAATTTTTATCAAGAATGTTAAGAGAAATTTTTATCAAGAATGTTTAGAGAAATTTTGATCAAGAATGTTTAGAGATTTTTATCAAGAATGTTTACAGAAATTTTTATCAAGATTGTTTAGAGAAATTTTTATCAAGAATGTTCAGAGAAATTTTTAACAAGAATGTTTCGAGAAATTTTATTTAGAAAAATATTAATCAATAATGCTTAGGAAAAAAAATATCAAAAATGTTTAGAGAAATTTTTATCAAGATTGTTTAGAGAAATTTTGATCAATAATGTTTAGGAAAAAAAAATATCAAAAATGTTTAGAGAAATTATTATCAAGATTGTTTAGAGAAATTTTGATCAAGAATGTATAGAAAAAATATTAATAAGAATGTTAAGAGAAATTTTATCAAGAATGTTCAGAGAAATGTTTATCAGGAATGTTCAGCGATATTTTTATCAAGAATGTTTAGAGAAATTTTTATCAGGAATATTTTGAGAAATTTTGATCAAGAATGTTCAGAAAAATGTTGATCAAGAATGTGTAGAGAAATTTTTATCAAGAATGTTTAGAGAACTTTGTAACATTCAAGAGAAATTTTTATCAAGAATGTTTAAAGAACTTTGTAACATTCAAGAGAAATTTTTATCAAGAATGTTTAAAGAAATTTTTATCAAGAATGTTTCCCTGGTATGTTTCTGTATTCGCATTAACAGAGGAAGACAAAAGGCCAAATACAACAAATCTGAATGGCTTATCTTCGTGATCTTATCAAACTTGGTTTCAATAGATTCATATAAGTATGGGAATACCTTTAACTATTGTTTATTACAGTAATGTATGATTTCATCATCATCTACGCCTGTTGACGCAAAGGACCTCGGTTAGTTTTCGCCAATCGTCTCTATCTTGAGATTTTAATTCAGTACGTCTACATTCATCATCTCCTATTTCACGCTTCATAGTCCTCAGCCTTGTAGGCCTGGGTCTTCAAACTCTTTTAGGGCCTTGCGGAGCCCAGTTAAACGTTTGGTGAACTAATCTCTCTTGGGGAGTGCGAAGAGCATGCGCAAACCATCTCCATCTGCCCCTCATCATGATCTCATACACATATGGCATGATTTACATGGACAAAAATATAGACGAAACGAATGAAAAGTTATAAAACCATAGAGGGTGTTAGTGCCGTAAGTGCAACTCACAAGGTACACTGTAAGCATTATTAGTCTTTGCAGCGTTCCTACGACCTTTACCTACACTAGCTTTATATCCTACATTACCTTGATTCCTACCACCCATCTTCCTGTCCAACCTCTCATAACCTTTAACTTAATAGTTTAACTCTCAAGAGATTTTCCCCCTGTTGCAATTGAACTCGGAATGGCCTCATAGGTCCCAGCGCCGGGCTATAAACCCCAAAATCATGATTTCAATTCAATTCTATTTATTAAGAGATTAATATTCACCGTGGACGTTAGTACGAGAGTATCCAAAACACCAATATTTAGATTTGCTCTTTTTCACAGCTCTGTATGAGTCGAGTTAGGCTCATTGAGCTGACTAATCCCCTCTTTTAATAATAATAATAATAATAATAATAATAATAATAATAATAATAATAATAATAATATGGTCTCCGTCACCTTCCCCATGAAAATATGTCCCTTTCCCAGTTACTGGCGGATTATAGCAATGAAGAGAAAAAGATAACAAGACCAATCGAAAAAGTTAATTACAAAATTAACGCCACTGAGACAGCAATTACTTTCAATAAAACCAATAATAATAATAATAATAGCTTCATGCGAGTGTACCCCTCAAAAAAAAACAATAAACAGCTTTACTGTGGACAATCATAATATTATTATTATTATTATTATTATCATTATTATTATTATTATTATTATTATCATTATTATTATTATTATTATTATTATAATTACTTGCTAAGCTACAATCCTAGTTGGCAAAGCAAGAGGCTATAAGCCCAGGGGCTCCAACAGGAAAAATAGCCCAGTGAGGAAAAAAAAGGGAAAATAAAATATTTCAGGGGGAAGGGTAACATTAAAATAAATATCTCCTATAAAAATAAGAGGAAGAGAAATAAGATAGAAGAGTAGACTCGAGTGTACCTTCAGGCAAGAGAACTCTAACCCAAGACAGTGGAAGACCATGGTACAGAGGCTATGGCACTATCCAAGACTAGAGAACAATGGTTTGATTTTGGAGTGTCGTTCTCTTAGAAGAGCTGATTACCATATCTAAAGAGTTTCTTCTACCCTTACCAAGAGGAATGTGGCCACTGAACAATTACAGTGCAGTAACCCCTAGAGTGAAGTAGGATTCTTTAGTAATCTGTGTTGTCAGGTGTATGAGGACAGAGGAGAATATGTAAAGAAAAGGCCAGACTATTCAGTATGTGTAGGCAAATGGAGAATGAACCGTGACCAGAGAGAAGGATCCAATGTAGTACTGTCTGGCCAGTCAAAAGACCCCATAACTCTCTAGCGGTAGTATCTCAACGGGTGGCTGGTGCCCTGGCCAACCTACTACCTATGGGAGTATTGAAAATACCAAGAAATAGCCAGCTGAAGTAGACGTCTCACTAGTTAATAGGAAAAATATAACCTTTCCCGTTACAATTCGAAGACGTATTGATCGGGTTTAAGACGGAAGATTAATGTTCGTAAACTCAATAATCTACATACTTAGGTTCCGCTTAGACCTCAGCGTCTGCAACTTATCCTTGTTCAAGGCCGACCATGTAGGAACTATACCGTGACCACGACAAAACCCACACAATGAATCATTCAAGCTGAACTTTTATCCTGAATATATTGTTACCCCAAGAAGAAGAATATAGTTATTACGTACTTTTTTCCCTATAACCGTAGATCTCTCTCTCTCTCTAATATAAATCAATCTCGATCATCTAACTCTAAATTCTAATAAAGATTCTCTCTCTCTCTCTCTCTCTCTCTCTCTCTCTCTCTCTCTCTCTCTCTCTCTCTCTCTCTCTCTCTCTCTCTCTCTCATATAAATCAATCTCGATCATCTAATTCTAACCTCAAATAAAGATTCTCTCTCTCTCTCTCTCTCTCTCTCTCTCTCTCTCTCTCTCTCTCTCTCTCTCTCTCTCTCTCTCTAATTAATGGGCCACTTCGCCTAATGACCATACTTCATCTCCTTCATTTCTCATTAACCAGAAACTCCCTTAAAGGTTCAATTACCTGATATGGGGCACCTAAGCAACAAAATGTCCTGACACGAAGAAAACCACTTCACCTCTCTCTCTCTCTCTCTCTCTCTCTCTCTCTCTCTCTCTCTCTCTCTCTCTCTCTCTCTCTCTCTCTCAGCTTCTATAGATACTGAATAAAAGAGTAATTAGGAGGATGAACTGAACCCGGATTGCCTGGAACATCAGAAATTGGACCACTTTCTTGACGAAAGTGTAGTCACCTCAATGAAAAGGTTTTTATGCCCCTATTCACCTACTTGATTTCTTCTTTGGTATTCACACTAATTAAGACTTTAGTTTAAACTGCTATAACAGGCCCTATTATCCCTCTGAACTCCTCTCTTTTAAAAAGTAGTAATGATAATTATAAGATGATTAACTAGGTAGATCACCAAGAAGTAAAAAGAGGCCTACGGGCTGCAGGTCAGCAAGAGCCCGTGCTTGGTCTCAAGGACCACGCAATCTACAACAGCAAGAAAGGAGATGTGTATTATTATTATTATTATTATTATTATTATTATTATTATTATTATTTACTAGCGAAGCTACAACCCTAGTTGGAAAAGCAGGATGCTATAAGCCCAGGGCCCCAACAGGGAAAATAGCCCAGTGAGAAAAGGAAACGAGGAAAAATAAAACATTTCAAGAACAGCTTAAATCAAAGATCTTTAAAAGACTCTTCTATCACATACTTGAAAAAGTAAGGCGAACCAACGTCACCCAGTCTAGTCCTAGAACCCAGATGAACGTTGCCTTAGCTGATCAATTAAGCTGTGATCAGAATTCTCAAGTTTCAGCGAGAGAAAATTTAATAATATTTGGCGATGATGGAAATGGAAGAAAAATAACCTTCATCGATTGCAAAGGTAAACAATGAAAAATAAATTTGCGAAGGTTTTGAAATCGTAAATGAAAATCAATAGTGAAAAACTGGAAATGTTAGAAAAACAACCTTGCTCGATTGCAAAGAAGGACAATGAAAAATAAATTTCCAAAGGTTTTGAAAACGTAAATGAAAATCAATAGTGGAAAATTGGAAATGTTAGAAAAATAACATTAATCGATTACAAAGGTAAACAATGAAAAATAAATTTAAGGTTTTGAAAACGTAAATGAAAACCATTAGTGAAAAATGGAACGCCCGAAGTAGAACGTACGTGTAGAGCAGAGACAGATATTGAGTATAATCACTACAAGAAGGTAAATTCATGGCAGATTTAAAATTAGAATGGGAAATTTAGAACATATGCCCCACCACTGGGACCTGGTAGGCCATTCGGCACCTCGTGAAGAGAGGAAGCGGAAACGGAGAGCTCAGTAGCCTATTGGAATGGTCCCTGTCCAACAATCTGTTGGACGGGAGTTCGAGCTTCACTCATGCCCCATAGTCTAGTGGTGTATGCAACCTCACTATTCTTGTGAAATTGCGATGAAGGGTTTTGAAGACATCAGCCATTGCCTGGCCCTCCCTGGTCTTAGCTTGATAGAGAGCGGGCTTGGGTACTGATTTTGTGTATATGGTCAGTCTCTAGGGCATTGTCCTGTCCATCAATTTTGCTATTTAAGAAAGACATTTAAAGTAGAAGGCTAAACATTCTGTGGAACTAGTGACTGAGGGGACGCCACGAAGACGAGTAATGCCTACTGTGTGCACTGCAGTTTAAAGATGAACTGACGAAACTAGAAGTGTGTTAGCTTATAGGAAACATCTCTGACTGGTGATCGACGGACTGGGATTCGAGTCGCGCTCAAGCTCGATGGTTTCTTGTAGTAACTGCAACTTCACCATCGTTGTGAGCTAAGGAGTAGGGGTCTTGGGGGGAGCCTATAGGCCTACCTGATGAGTCATCAGCAGCCATTGCTTGCAGAGGGCGTTGACCATATGTAAATATGGTCAGTCTCTAGGACATTGTCCTGCTAGCTCGGGCATTGTCAGTATCCCTTGCCTCTGCTTTACATGAGTGGCCTGACTGGTGAACGCCAGACTGGGGTTCGAGTCCCGCTCAAACTCGATAGTTTCTTTGGTCGCTGCAACCTCACCATCCTTGTGAGCTAAGGATGACGGGTTTGGGGGAGCCTATAAGTCTATCTACTGAGTCATCAGTAGTCCTAACTTGGGTGGATAGGGGGCTTGGGCACTGATCATATGTATATATGGTCAGTCTCTAGGGCATTGTCCTGCTTGATTGGGTAATGTCACTGTCCCTTGCCTCTGTCATTCATGAGCGGCCTTTGAACCTTTAAACTAGCCCCTACGGAATAAATTATTCCAAGAGGTGAACCCCATGAGTGAGATATCCAGTGAATTCTCCTACATAACCCGAAAAATCGTTGATGTATTAAATCAGCTGATGATACTGGCTGGATCAAAATGATTATTGACGAGTGGCATTTAAATCAAAGTGATTGATAGATTAAATGAATTCAGGTTTAGATGTATTGCGTGTGTGAGCAGAGAGAAATCCGGTGGAGGTTGTTATAATCTCTTAGAAAATTAGAAAATTAAATAAAATCCGAGTTTATTTAACTGAATGTGACAAGAAAAATAATCAGTTTATTTCATTGCATTTCACAATGAAACAGTAAGTGACTGGGTGGAGAAGGGGCTTGGGTGCTGATCATATATATGGTCAGTCTCTAGGACATTGTCTTGTCCCTTGCATCTGCCATTCATGAGTGACCTTTAAACCTTTAAATGCCTCATGACCAAAATGATATTCGTGTTACATCTCATGTTCCACATGGACGAGTTCAAACTCTGGTTCTTATTGAGACAAGTGATGCCTTTAAATAAAGTTTCGGGTTATTATTATTATTATTACTTGCTAAATTACAACCCTAGTTGGAAGAGCAAGATGCTATAAGCCCAAGGGATCCAACAAGGAAAATAGCCCAGAGAGAAAAGGAAATATCGAAAAAAAATAAACTACAAGAGAAATAATTAACAATTACAATAAAATATTTCAAAAACAGTATCAACATTAAAAAAAAATATCATATATAAACTATCAAAAGTTAAAAAAAAACAAGAGGAAGATAAAGAACATAGAATAGTGTGCCAGAGTGTACCCTCGAGCAGAGAACTCTACCCCCAAGACAGTGGAAGACTATGGTACTGAGGCTATGGCTCTGCACAAGACTAGAGAACAATGGTTTGATTTTGGAGTGTCCTTCTCCTAGCAGAGCTGCTTCCCATCTGTTATTCCACAAGGACGAGTTCATTGTTGAGACAAGTGACGGATTGTAACTCATAAAAGATGGTTTTTACTATGCATTGTTGATTCTCGAGATGCAACACCGACAGACTCCCGGGAGGAATGCAAATACTTCCCCCAAAAATGAGAAAAAAATATTCTCTTGGGGATGTAGTAACAAAGACATATTTATTCTCTAGTCTTGGGTAGTGACATAGCCTCTGTACCATGGTCTCCCACTGTCTTGGGGTAGTTCTCTTGCTTGAAGGTATACTTGGACATGCTGTTCTCTCTTAATTCTTTTCCTCCTGTTCTTTTAAGTTTTTAGAGTTTATATAGGAAATATCTATTTTAATGTTACTGTTCTTAAAATATTTAATTTTTCTTCTTTCCATTCCTAACTAGGCTATTTTCCCTGTTGGGGCCCTTGGGCTTATTGCATCCTGCTTTTCCAACTAGGGTTGTAGCTTTGCAAGTAATAATGATAATAATAATAATAATAATAATAATAATAATATTCGGCCGACGTTAAGAGGTCAAGTTACCCAGTGTCAATTCCAAAATTTTGTGCGGAAAATTTTTTTTATGCATATTCCATTAAAATACTAAAAAAGATGGAATTCTGTAGTACCCAGTGTAAAACCACCCAGCATCTAAATCTTAAATTTTGTGCGAATCCAAAATTTTTAGCTAATCGAAAATTTCAAGAAAAAAAAGATGGTATTATGTTGCAAAAAAAAAAAAAAAAAAAAAAAAAAAAAAGATGGAATTATATCGCTTCCAGTGTTAAAATTAAAAGCTCAACCATACAATTTTTTAAAATGTTGAGTAATTAAAATCTTAAATTATTTCATCTTATCCTTTGTTAAATACTTAATTCTAGTATTCTTATGAAAAAAAATTTGCCATTTTCGGTTAGCTTTGCGACTATTATATAGGACGTGAATGACGTAGTTCGAAATATCAACCTTATTATTATTATTATTATTACTAGCTAAGCTACAACCCTGGTTGGAAAAAACAGCATGCTATAAGCCAAAGGGCTCCAACAGGGAAAAATAGCCCAGTGAGGAAAGAAAACAGGGAAATAAATAAATTAAAAAAGAAGAAATAATTAAATTAAAATATTTTAGGATAACATCAAATTAGATATATCATATATAAACTATAAAAACTTAAAAAAAGGAAGAGGAAGAGAAACAAGATAGAAAAGCGTGCCCAAGTGTACCCTCAAGCAAGAGAACTCTAACCCAAGACAGTGGAAGACCATGCTTTAAAGGTTTTAAGGGCCACTCATGAATAGCACAGGCATGGGACGGTGGCATTGTCCTAGCAAGCAGGACAATGCCCGAGATACTGACCATATACATATGATCAGCGCCCATGCCCCCTCTCCACCTAAGCTAGGACCAAGGGGGTCAGGCAATGGCTGCTAATGACTCGGCAGATAGACCAATAGGCTCCCCCAAACAACCCATTCTTAGTTCACAAGGATAGTAAGATTGCAGCGACCAAAGAAACTAACGAGTTTGGGCGGGACTCGAACCACAGTGTGGCGTTCACCCAGTCAGGGACGTCACCGTATTGGCCACCACAACCCGTACAGAGGCTATGGCACTACACAAGACTACAGAACAATGGTTTGAACACGACCAAGAAGAGAAGATCAAGAGGGAGGCAGAGAATTAGATGGCGAGATAAGGCGAATGATGATATGGAGAGAAGAGGTTTGGTGGAAGAGGATGCCTTTAATCGCAGGCATTGGAGAGGGCGCATCAGGCAACCGACCCCTTAATGTAGGGATAACGGTGGGAAAGAACCAGAAATAGTTTAAAGTATCAAATTAATGAAAATTTTCTCTGGTAGGAAAACAATCACATTAATCTGTCTACTTCTAATTTGCAGTAACTTACTTTAACATCAGATTAACAAAGCAATTACAACATATCTCATTCTCTCAAGTTAAGAGAGAGAGAGAGAGAGAGAGAGAGAGAGAGAGAGAGAGAGAGAGAGAGAGAGAGAGAGAGAGAGAGAGTGTGTAGCATGTAAATCTAGCTAATTTACACGATTGATTATAAATTCAATTTTAGGAATAAATTATATAATCGAACAATATAATTATGCGTTGAATTTTAAGTATAGTTTTCATTACATGAAAAGAAACAGTATCAATAATCATAAATTCAAATCATAATTAATACAATTTTAAAAGGTTAAGGAACCAAGATCCGACAAAGTCATTAGAACAAAATAACCCTTGATACGGCAACCGAATTATTCAGTCAATTAGCCTCTTTGAATTATAAATATGAATACCCTGTGAGAAATTCCAAAGATAACTCAAACTAGGATCTATTTTAACACAACAATGCCACACAGGAAATCTGTAAATCCTACTAAAGGTTTAAAGGCCGCTCATGAATGGCAGAGGCAAGGGACTGTGACATTGCCCTATCAAGCAGGGCAATGCCTTAGAGACTGACCATACATGATCAGCGCCCAAGCCCCTTCTCCACCCAAACTAGGACCAAGGAGGGCCAGGCAATGGCACCTGATGACCTGGTAGATAGACCTATAGGCTCTCCCAAACACCTCATCCTTAGCTCACAAGGATGGTGAGGTTGCAGCGACCAAAGAAACTAACAAGTTTGAGAGGGACTTGAACCCCAGTCTGTCGTTCACCAGGCAGGGACTTTACCACATAGGCCACCACAATAATGAACTCGTCGTTATGGAATAACAGATGGTGAGTAGCTCTTCTAGGAGAATGACCAAAGGAACTAATGAGTTTGAGCGGGACTCGAACCCCAGTCCGGGACGTTACCACTTCGGGCACCACAACCCTCAGGATTAAATGACCTCAGAAACAAAATAAACACAAAGGGCGAGGATGAACTCTTATGAACCATAGCCTGGCCATCCTTGGTCCTAACTTGGGTGGAGAGGTGGCTTGGGTGATATTCGTATGTATATATGTCCAGCCTCTAAACATTGTCCCTTGCATCTGCCATTCATGAGTGACCTTTAAACCTTACACGTTTATAAAGGCGAAGCCACAGCCAGAACGCTTTCGCATACGGTGCTTTAAGGCTTTAATATCTTTACTTCATTATATCCCCCCCTCCCCCTCCTCCGAACCCCTGCAACTGTGACGTCACTAATCCTACCTCATCCCACCCCCCCTATTTTGCCATTAGATTAAGTTCTAAGCTTTGCCATTTACCTGTCGGAAACAACAGCAAGAAGCGTTTGCCCTGGATTGTTTTACAAGTAGGTCAAAATATTCAATTAAATTCTGGTTATTTTGTTTTTCTCTCTATATTCTTCTGCATTTACCTCTTAATTTTTGTTTTATTTCCACTGGACCCTTTTTTTCTCTTTAACAATTGGCTAAGATTATTTGACGAATCTTGTTCAAGAAGTGAATGGCATTTTTTATTGGATTTTTGGGAGGGTAAATCGGGTCTTGGGGTAGGGAAATCGGGTTTTTGGGTGTGGAAATCTTGGTTTTGGGTGGGAAAATCTTGGTTTTAGGGTGGGAAAATCTTGGTTTAAGGGTGGGAAAATCTTGGTTTAAGGGTGGGAAAATCTTGGTTTAAGGGTGGGAAAATCTTGGTTTTAGGGTGGGAAAATCTTGGTTTTAGGGTGGGAAAATCTTGGTTTAAGGGTGGGAAAATCTTGGTTTTTGGGTGGGGAAATCGAGGTTTTGGGTGGGGAAATCGGGGTTTGGGTGGGAAAATCGGGTTTAGGGCGGGGAAATCAGGGTTTAGGGTGGGGAAATCAGGGTTTAGGGTGGGGAAATCAGGGTTTAGGGTGGGGGAAATCAGGGTTTAGGGTGGGGGAAATCAGGGTTTAGGGTGGGGGAAATCAGGGTTTAGGGTGGGGGAAATCGGGTTTAGGGCTGGGAAATCGGGGTTAAGGTTGGAGAATAAACAAAACGCATAAATCAAGGTAATCTGTCTAGCCTAACCATACCCACCTTACGTGCCCTAGGGGTTACCAGCCACGACCCCACCTTCATCCATCCTCAAACCTCATTTACAAACCTGGAAACTTCCAAACCGAGACAAAATGTTAATGTGTATGTATGATATCGGCCACCCGTATGTATGACGGCGGTAGACTAACAATACAGCATTGTAAGGGTAATTGCCTGTTAGGTAAGTCGGGTTGGACACGGATTTTTGGCTAGGGTACTTTACTGTTATTGCCCCACCACTAATTTCGGATATAACCCCAATACTATGTTCTAGGTTAAGTTAGGTTAGGTACCTAACCTAACCCAAACCAACTCAACTCAACCTAACCTAGAAAGTAGTATTGGGGTTCGGTAATTAGTGGTGGGGCAATAACAGTTAAGTACCTAGGCTAGGTTAGGTGGGGAAGATCAGGTTAGTTGGTGCCCAATTTCTTTGCCCGCTGGATGAATTGGCCGCTGATATACAAAGGTTTCAAAATGGTTTATATATTTTGGTTCGCCACCTCACTTACCTCAAACAGCATCAGGAGTTGAAGATGTAATACTCCCATCACTTGTGCAACCAGTAGTACATTAATCAAATTAATATCCTAGGGCGAAGATGTGAGCCACGAAGGAAAAGTTTCTTTATAATCACTCGCAAAGAAAAAACACGGTCTTCGTTTTTTCGGAGTTTTTGGGATTGATACCGAGTGTCGGTCGGTCTTCAAGGAAACTAAAACAGAGTCAGGCTTATGACACTACACGCTGTTACAATACCACTGGTGTTTGTCTTCTCGAAAAATAAACTAAGGCAGATTCACGTTTCACACTTTTAGAATAACACTGGTGTTTGTCTTCTCGAGAAATAAACTAAGGTAGATTCACGCTTAGGATACTTCACACTTTTACAATAACACTGGTGTTTGTCTTCTCGAAAAATAAACTAAGACAGATTCGCGCTGAAGACACTTCACACTTTTACAACCCCACTGGTGTTTGTCTTTTCGGGAAAAAATTATAAGATTGGGGCAATAAATGTTGATATGGATAGTGAAAGACTGTAAGCTAACGATTCATATATACATTTAGAAGTATATGTGACTGATGATAGGGAAGATGAGAGGAGAGGTGAGTCACCGAATTGCTGAAACGCTAAAGGTAACAGGATATCTGCCTTATCTAAAGGAAGAAATGCTCATGAAGAAACATATTTACCCCTTCAGGAAATGCCCGATAAACTCTAAATATTTTAGTCTGCACTACGGAAAACATAGCAGTTTACTATATATGAAAAGGACGGCTGATTCTCTGTATTCCAATATTGAAGTTAATTGCATTTTCTTCAAACAAATGAGCCAATCAGGTTTCAACCTTTTTACCGGACCCAAGGTCTATAGAATAATCTATAGAACTCGACCTGACCCATTATCCAGAACGAAAAGAAAGATGACCATCAGGCATTTTTACCCAGAATGCATTGCCTAAAAACTAAATAGCAGCGGGAGCAACACTTGCGTGGCTCTTAAAGATGTCCCTGGAATAATAAACTTATTATTATCATTATTATTATTATTATTATTATTAGTAGTAGTAGTAGTTAGTAGTAGTAGTAGTAGTAGTAGCTATAATTATTCTGACTAAGCTACAACCCTAGCTGGAAAAGCAGGATCCTATAAGCCCAAAAGCTCCAATAGGGAAAATTACCCAGTGAGGAAAGGAAAAAAAAGAAACAAATAGAATACTATGTCAGAGTGTACCTTCCCGCGAACAAAAACACTAAGAGAAGAAAGTTAGATTTTGAAGAATACGCCATAAGTAGAGACCTGTCGCTTGCAGGATTGAATTGCTACAAACGGGAAAACAAAAGAAGGAAAAAAATTCCAAAGTTCTCAGTAGAGGAAGATAATGTCTTGAAATATAAAATATAAGGCTTAATGGTTTCAACTGGGTATATCACATAGAAAAAAAAACCAATCCTATAAGGATTAAAGCTTGAAAAAAAATAATGAGTAGGCCTAGGGCTATAATAACGACATGGGTATAAATGCTACAAACGGGAAAACAAAAGAAGAAAAAGAAATCCAAAGTTCTCAGTAGAGGAAGATAAAGGTCATGAAATATAAAATATAAGGATTTTTGGTTTCCAATGGGTATCTCACATAGGAAAAAACAATCTTACAAGGATTAAAATTTGAAAAAAAAAATGAGTAGGCCTAGGCCTACAATAACACGGGAATAAATAGGAATTAAAAGGCAAATAAGTCATGAGGATACTTGAATAAATTTAGTAATAAATCTACGAATAATAGTTTTGTGAGATACTTTTATGTTAATTAAAATTTTTCAGAAATGTTTTTTTTAACGTCATACGATACCATTTACCCAAACCTTTAGCACTGACGATCCCATGATGTTAGCTCTAGCTATTTTTGGTTCTTGGTGGGATGTAATGACTAAACGATGTTTTGACCTTTTGACCTTTTGATCCTATTATAGTTACGTCACACAGCACAAACCGCAAATCCGTTTTCGTGAAAATGCAATTCGAATTTCACGAGACTCGCTGAGGGTACACTCGGGCACACTGTTCTATCTTGTTTCTTTTCCTCTTGTAATTTTTGAAGTTTTTTATGGTTTCGATATGAAAGATTTATATTAATGTTTATTATTTTTCTTAAACATCTCTTCTAGTTTTCCTTATTTCATTTCCTCACTGGGCTATTTTTCCTTGTTGGAACCCTTGGGCTTATAGCATCCTGCTTTTCCAACCAGGGTTGTAGCTTAGCAAGTAATAATAATAATAATAATAATAATAATAATAATAATAATAATAATAATGATGATGATGATAATAAAAATAATAATATTAATAATAATAATAACAACAAAAACAATAATAATAATAATAATAATAATAATAATAATAATAATAATAATGATAATAAAAATAATAATATTAATAATAATAATAACAACAAAAACAATAATAATAATAATAATAATAATAATAATAATAATAATGTGACTAGCGGTGCCTGGCAACTTTGCCCCCCCTTACTAATCTGGCGCTGCCTGGCAACTCTGCCACGGTTACGTCATTGTAAATTTATG
>NC_090748.1:97404115-97424115 GCF_036898095.1 Palaemon carinicauda
TCTCTCTCTCTCTCGCTTTCAAGCATTGGCGAAAACTGATATGATTAAAACATTTTGCCATTCTCTCTCTCTCTCTCTCTCTCTCTCTCTCTCTATACACACCAGAAAGACAAACATGAGTAAACTCATTATACTCAATTATTACCATCTGTTTATGCACAAAAGAACAAGAACAACATCAAATGCACAGACAAATAAGTAAGAAGACCCCGCTGACAATAAGAAGACCCAGACGCCATATTGCAATTGCCATAACTCACAGTAATGGACACGACTAACACTGCATTTTTAGCCAGTGCTAGACGAGGCTCTGATTATGACGTCATCGTAATGCAATGACGTCAGGGGCTGATGACGTCATTAGTATATCTTTTGCATTTTTTTCTCATTTCATAAACAGGCGTTTTTGTTGTGAAATCTTCCTTGAAATGTATTTCTCTTTACTTGGTTCATTTAAATGTTTAGTTTTTGTGTATTGTTTTTTAATAATAATATTGACAATTAAGAACCCAATCAAAGATAACGAAAAATGCTGCAAAAATCGTAAGATGAAAGATCCTGATATGGAATGATAATGAAAATATATATCATCCACAGTTTAGCACACCTGATGCTCATCACAGTTAGTTTATTTGGACAAGTCGAGAGAGAGAGAGAGAGAGAGAGAGAGAGAGAGAGAGAGAGGAGAAAGCCGTAGCGTAATAAGACACCAGTAATATTCCCAGACAAATGCATATATAAACCCAGTTTTATAGTTGTGTTTATGTGCGTGTTCGCATTTATAATTATTTGCATGTATGTAAACATTTAAACAACAAACAATAGGCAGATGATAAGATTTGCAAGGACATAACAATACATTATGGCGAGAAAGGTTGGTAAACAGAGGAGAAATATATAATAAAGAGGAGGTTTAGAAAAAATGAAGATGTTTAGAAGAATGCAGATATCTAAAAGAATGGAAGTAAAACGCTTCTTGGAAAAATTATTACTATTATTATTACTTGCCAAGCTGCAACCCTAATTGGGAAAACATGGAGCTATAAGCCAAGGGGCCTCAACAGGGAAAATAGCCCAGTGAGTAAAGGAAACAAGGAAAAATAAAATATTTTAAGAACCATAACAACATTAAAAAAATATTTTCTATATAAACTATAAAAAACTTTAATAAAACAAAAAGAAAAGAAATTAGATAGAATAGTGTGCTCAAGTGTACCCTTAAGCAGGAGAACTCTAACCCAAGAGAGTGGAAGACCATGGTACAAAGGCCATGGCACTACCCAAGACTAGAGAACAATGGTTTGATTTTGGATTGTCCTTCTCCTAGAAAAGCTGCTTACCATAGCTAAAGAGTCTCTTCTACCCTTAAAATATGAAGATGTCGAAATTCTTGAGAAAAAAATGATAAAAGCGAGAAACTTGCGTGGCAGTTTAAAGGCCGCTCATGAATGGCAGAGGCAAGAGCCAGTGACACTGTTCCTGCAAGCAAGACAATGCCCTAAAGGTATATGATCAGCACCCAAGCGCCTTCTCCATCCAAGCTAAGACCAGGGAGGGCCAGGCAATGGCTGCTGATGACTAGGCAGATAGACCTACAGGATCCCTCAAACACCCCTTCCTTGGCTCACAAAGATGGTGAGGTAACAACGACCAAAGGAACTAATGAGCTTTGTGCGGGACTCGACCCCCAGTCTGGTGATAATCAGTCAAGGACGTTACCATATAGGCCACAACAACGATTTAACGGACTTACCGAGCGATATAGGTCTTTAAGATAATAGTATATGACACATTTAATAATAAGTTATAATGATTAAATATATAATATGAATAACTAGAGGGGCACCCAGTAGAGCGCAGACCACCGCCGCGGCAGCTTATTTCTCGACCTTGACCTTGGCCTTTGACATTAACAAGTATTACTTGGCGGGGATTTTCATACCCTCATATATGAACCAATTTTGAAGTCTCTGTGACAACGATGTCCAAACTTATGGCTGATTACGTGAATTGGACATATTGCTTGCCTTGACCTATGACCTAGACCTTCCAAAATTTAATAATTTCCTGGTTTATACATAACAGTTAATCCTACAATTTTCCTCATTCTACGATTAAAATTGTGGCCAGGAAACTGAAAAAGAAAAAAAAAAAACGGGCGAAAACATACCCTCCTTCCAACTTCTTTGGCGGAAGGAACAATGCAACCATAATCTTCCATCGTATCTCTCAACAAGATAGTAGTAATATGTGAATTTCTATTTAGTTAAAGTGATCTGATTTTGAAAAGTATTTGCTTTATACGATTTCTTGGGGAACCATTTGTTTTTTCAATCTTACGTTTCAATGAATTACTTAATAACAAATTGACATAATGAAACATATAGAGATTAGGATAGCAATGTATGAGACGTGTTCTCTGTTAAAAAAAAAAAAAAAAAAAAAAAAAAACTTAATTTTAATCGGAAATCGTAATTTTTACCGTACTGTTATCAATATATCCGCTTTTAAAACGGTAAATACCTTGTAATATTTATTCCAGGATCTTTACCGTTTTTTAATCAAAATTTCTAAATGTTCTTTTCAATGTGTGAAACCAAAATGCATGTTGCTAGTACTGTAAATCCAAATTGCAAAATATTACAGATTTAACCAGCATGTAGATTGTTCTAAGGCATTCGTTTATTGCTATAATTAACCAAAAAGAGTAGGGCAATTATAGATTGAATTCAATCCTTGAAAATTGCTCTTCCCATAATCGCAAAATTTTACAGATTAAACCAGCATGTAGATCATTCTAAGGCATTCATTTATTGCTAAACTTAGCCCCCCCCCCCCCCAAAAGGCATGGCAATTAAAGATTGAATTCAATCCTTGAAAATTGCTCTTTCCTAAAATCGCAAAATTTTACAGATTAAACCAGTATGTAGATCATTCTAAGGCATCCATTTATTGCTACAATTAACCCCCCCCCCCCACAAAAAAAAAAAAAGCATGGCAATTATAGATTGAATTCAATCCTTGAAAATTGCTCTTCCCAAAATCGCAAAATTTTACAGATTAAACCAGTATGTAGATCATTCTAAGGCATTAATTTATTGCTAAAATTAACCCCCCCCCCCCCCCAAAAAAAAAAAAGGCAGGGCAATTATAGATTGAATTCAATCCTTGAAAATCCCTCTACCTGAAGTGGAGTCCCAAAATGTTCTTCATGTAGCAGAACATCAAGGTAAGCATGTAAGATCTACAGTCACTTGAACAAGAAGAACAAGGACAGTATTAAATACAGGTAATCATTTCTATTTTTGATTCTGCTGATGTCTTTATCTAATTGGTGTTCATTTGTTTTACAGATGGTGAGAAATTTATTCTGATCCTTTTTTTTTTAATCTGATTGATATATGTTTTACATTATATTTGATGTTTAGATATTCGCAAGGAAAGGTGTATTAAGTTGGTACTATTTTGGGAAAACAAATCCTGTCGAAATATGTATATATATATATATATATTATATATATATATATATATGTATATATATATATGTATATATATATATATATATATACATACATAAATATATATATATATATATATATATTTTATATATATATACATATATATATATATATACAGTATATATATATATATATATATAATATATACACACTACCCTAAAATTATCAACATACCAACGACAAGAATTTCTCCCAACGGGGAAATATAAAATTGTCAACCCCATAATTTTGCAAATTCATGAACATTTAAAAATTAAGAAATATCTTCTTTTCAGGAACCCTATTTTCAAAATTCTAACAAAATATCTGAAGTTAAATTGAAGTTTTCAATATCATACAATGATTTTGGATATTGTTATTCATATGAAAATTTAATAAAACCAGAATAAGTTTTCATGCATGAAACATATCATGGCCTGGCATGAAAAGACACACATATATATTTTATAGTCTTAAGAGCAATGGAGTCTTATGAAATGAATCATTCGTTGTGTTGATTGCATGCATTACACATTCATCGTATAATTATCGTCTTTTCGGCTCGCTTCACACGAGCGGATTTTTCTCCGAGCGGAAAATAAACCGCTGCCGCTTGGAAGTTCTTATTTATATTATTACTAGCTAAGCCTTAATGTAAAAGCAGGGTGTTATACCCTTAAGGGTTCCAACGGAAAAATAACCCAGTGAGGAAATGAATTAAGGAAACAAATAGAGTACAAGAAAAGTAATGAACAATTAAAATTAGATATTCTAATAGCAGTAAGAACATTACAATGATCATTCATCTTCAAACTATAAAAAGAGACTTATATCATCTTGTTCAACCTAAAAACATTCGCTGCAAGTCGAGTAAATCACTACCGCACGGAAATTCTTCCGAGCGGGCAGCGCGTGAAGAGGCTCTTCGTTGATTTCAAATCCGCGCGGGACAAAACCGCGCAGCATAAATCCGCTCGTGTGAAGTGACCCTCACCGTTCATATTCTGTTGATGTTTACAATTAAATATGTTCACTAGATACGTCCCTGATCGACTGCTTATAGTCAGGGCAGCCAGATTTGACTCCTGTGTTGTTGTTTTTCATTTCCCGAATGATAATTTTTTTTAATTACAGTTCTCCTTTGTTTTTCTAGCACGCACTAAGAAAAAATATCAGTGGTGAAGATGTAGTGGGGAAACGCAGAGAGTAAAAAACCCATTTATCGTCTCAAAACGGATGTGGTAAGTCAAAGAAAAGGCCATCCAACCTTTACATATTTACATGTCATCCACCAGGCCTCAAGATCTTCCAAAAACATCCTCGGAATACCTAATTCTTTTCTTTTTTAGTATGTGTGTGCGTTTGTTCCTCTTACTTACATACCGGCAAAGAGAAATTTCACTTTCTTACCGTCCTCGTCTTTGGTATATTGCGTCCAACGATTTAAGTTTTATTTCTTTTATTTAATTTGATCTTGTTCCCTTTCCATTTCCCTCCTCTTCTAGTGCAAGTTTCCCATATGTTTCCCCTTTGCCTCCTTACTAATGTAAGTTCCCCCATATATATCTTTAAGGTGATTATTCCATCGTCTTTCATAGAATGTTTATAAGCTGCTATTAATAGACATGATATTATAATACTGGCATTTCTTCTTCCCTTTTTTAATGCTACATTCATGAATACATGCAAACGCCAACTGATAGCCGGGATATGACCTATGCATAAACACTAACATATACGGCACACGTGTGTACATGGTTATACCACATACGCATACATATGCATATATACATATATACAACAATAACAAATGCAGCCGTCTTTATTCGCATCTAAAGTTTGGCCATTTTTCATAACGCTGGACAGTGCAGATTGGTGATGGTGGGAGACTTTAATCTGATCACTCACAGCAAACAAACCTAGAATAGGTGTCCCTGACTAGTACAGCTTTGCTGATCATAACAATACACAAAAGCCTTTTAACCACATTACGGTATCCGCATTCAGAGAGGGACACATGCACATATATATATATATATATATATAAATATATATATATATGTGTGTGTATATGTTATATATATATATCTATACATGTGTGTGTTTGTAATTATACACACACATGAAAAGTGGCACGTGTGTAAAAGATATTCCTAAATCATTACTATTAGAGGTCAAGGTTTTATATCTTGACATTAGACAAAATGATGTATGAATGAATAAGCCAGTGAAAAATGTGGGAAATTGCTTTCAAAGTTTTAAAGGTCTAAAAGTCGCTCATGAATGGCAGATGCAAGGGACCAGAAATGTCCTAGTGACTGACCGTATAAACATATGATCAGCACCCATGACCCCTCTCCACCCAAGCAATGACTAGGGAGGGTCAGGCAATGGCTGCTGATGATTTAACAGGTAGACCTATAGACTTCTGCAAACTTTGATCCTTAGGATGCTGAGACACTACTAGGAACTATCGAGCTTGAGCGTGTCTCGAACTCCTGTTCTACAGATTTCCAAGAAGGGATGCTCTTCACAGGCTACCTCAACCCTAAGGTAACAGAATTCTAGACCTTTCCCCACGCCTTACTAAAACATACCAAGAAGACATGTTATCACAATTTGCTTCCCATATCTTCACTACTGCATGAAAAATCTGATTTTCCTCTTCCCCACTTCTTATCCGGAGCCCAATATCGACACATCTACTGCAGAAAGGAGAGGGATAACTGTAACAACTTTTTCTGAAATGCTGCAGCTGTTACAGCTGCAGAGAATGCTGATTATGTATTTGTTGTGCCTGGATTATAAAAGTAGCGATAACCACAAACGATTGTACAGTTGGACACAGGAATTATTGGCACACCAGGCTCTGAAGATGTGCACCCACACTGTCATACCCTAACTGTGCTGTGGGTTCCTTTGTGTAGTCCCGCCCACCACCTCTGCCATCCCCCACCCCCTACATTGTTTGGTTACTCGCCATGCAGTAACGGCGTGACAAGGTGCTACTCATCAAAGCGTGGAGTGCCAGGAATTCCTGTGTCCAACCGTACATTCTCTTAAAAGAAAAAAAAATCGGTAGTAAATTATAAATGATTAAAAAAAAAGGCTGAATTTCCGTTTCAAAACTCGCGGTCAAGTGGTTTTAAAACTTTTTTTTAACAAAGGTAGTGCTTGGTTTAGATTTCTCTTAAGAAATTATTGACACAGGCCTATTCATTTAAATTTAAATTTACGGCAGTTAATTTATAAAGGGAAATAACTAGCTGGTAGCTATTTTATGGTAGTGGATCGCGTTCTACGCTGAGAAATTCAAGGATATGTAAGTGCCATAGTAAAATACTATTTAAAATTAACCTCACTTGAAAATACATATATAACATAGAAATTAAAGCAATGCACTGTAGGATATACTGAGGCTCTATGGCAAAGCAGCTAACATGTTGAAATTAGTTAATTTGAGAGAGAGAGAGAGAGAGAGAGAGAGAGAGAGAGAGAGAGAGAATCTGGAATACTAAAGTCTCCGTGCTGTTTTAATATACACTCGTTTTCTATTATGCTACTAGGAGAAATGTTAGTCTTTTCAAGGTAAACCATTCAATTGTTCACATTTGTTTGACTCTAAAGGAATAGGAAAACATAATTAGCGTATGGTTTACTTTATGCAACCCCAGAACCAGTGCTTCACCTTACCATGACTCTGAAATTGACTAAATTATTTATTTATTGAAAATGACAGATAAATTATCTCTTATAGACTCCCCTTTTAAGACTCATATAAGCAGCTGGGAAAAAATTACTTATAATTAGATAACGCAAAAATTTAGTTTATTCTAAATTAAGATATATATATATATATATATATATAAATATATATATATATATATATACAGAGAGAGAGAGAGAGAGAGAGAGAGAGAGAGAGAGAGAGAGCTTTCCACTGACTGCTACCGGTTAATAACAGTTATGTCAATTTCTCCTATTTCCGAAGAATAGTTACAAGCAGTAGTACTCTGTCTCTCTCTCTATCTCTCTCTCTCTCTCTCTCTCTCTCTCTCTCTCTCTCTATACATACAGTACATACATTATGATTGCCCTACCTTACCCTATGTGAGACTCTCTCTTTCTCTCTCTCTCTCTCTCTCTCTCTCTCTCTACATACAGTACATACATTATAATTGCCCTTCCTTACCAAATGTGGGACTCTCTGTCTCTGTCTGTCTGTCTGTCTGTCTCTCTCTCTCTCCTCTCTCTCTCTCTCTCTCTACATACAGTACATACATTATAATTGCCCTTCCTTACCATATGTGGGACTCTCTGTCTCTCTCTCTCTCTCTCTCTCTCTACATACAGTACATACATTATAATTGCCCTACCTTACCCTATGTGGGACTCTCTCTCTCTCTCTCTCTCTCTCTCTCTCTCTCTCTACATACAGTATACATTATAATTGCCCTACCTTACCATATGTGGGACTCTCTGTCTCTGTCTCTGTCTGTCTGTCTGTCTCTCTCTCTCTCTCTCCTCTCTCTCTCTCTCTCTATACATACAGTACATACATTATAATTGCCCTACCTTACCATATGTGGGTCTCTCTCTCTCTCTCTCTCTCTCTCTCTCTCTCTACATACAGTACATACATTATAATTGCCCTACCTTACCATATGTGGGTCTCTCTCTCTCTCTCTCTCTCTCTCTCTCTCTCTACATACAGTATACATTATAATTGCCCTACCTTACCATATGTGGGACTCTCTGTCTCTGTCTCTCTCTGTCTCTTTCTCTCTCTCTTTCCATACATTATGATTGCCCTACCTAATGTGGGACTCTCTCTCTTTCACTCTCTACATACATACATTGCGACTGCCTTACATTATGTGGGACACTCTCTCTCTCTCTCTCTCTCTCTCTCTCTCTCTCTCTCTCTCTCAAAAACAATTCTATTACAAAGGTTTAGAGGAAAACAACTCGCTTAAAGTTCCCTTCCGACAAAAGATACCCCGATCGTTTGTCCAACAATAAAAGACTTCACACTAAGGTCTCGAACCAAATGTCCCAGCGATTCCATAGACTTTATTCTTTTCATCTCTTTTTTTAAATTGTTTAACTCAACTATTCTCAGGTTCCCCACCTAACCTAACCTAGGAACCATATCCTTTACTACTTACCTACCGAGGGGATATAGCCCCTCTTAGGTTACCGTATGAGAGAGAGAGAGAGAGAGAGAGAGAGAGAGAGAGAGAGAGAGCTCTATGCAACTTTACAGTCGTCAGTGTTAAAAATTTCCCGTAATAAAACGGTAAAAATCCTGGAATAAATGTTGCCAGGCATTTACCGTTTTAAAAACGGATATATTGGCGTACAGGAATGATATTACGGTCACTAACCCGTAAAACATAATAACAAAGTAGGGTAAAAATTACGGTCGCCTGTATTTTTCTGAAATACGGCTGAGTACTGTATATTTTTACGGAGAATTTCCAATTAAAATTACGGATGTTTTTAGGTGTTGAGTAGATGGCACCCGCCTCGCTCGCCACGTGATCGAACACACCTTAAGGTAGTGATGGTCGTGGAAAGTTAAACACGGTGGAATATATAGATACAAAGTTGAGGTTTCATTATTTTTGTAAGCTACTATTCGCAGAGTAATCACTTAATGCTCAACTCACGGGCGACTTTCTTATTTGACTAATATACTATTCATTTCTCCTCTATGTTTATTTACCTCTCTCTCTCTCTCTCTCTCTCTCTCTCTCTCTCTCTGTTGTATGTATGCAAATGTACACACACATGTGTATGCATATATGTATGTACATATGTATGTATGTACGTATGTATATATATACATATATATATATATTTATACATATATACTGTATATACATATATATATATATATATATACATACAGCAAAACCACACAATAACGGATTAATGAGGAAGGGTTGCCCGTTATCGCAGATATTCCGTTATATTGAATATATGTTTCCCGTTGTACAAAATCAAGCCAAATCACATCAAATTGTATATAGAACTACTATATACGCCCAAAGCCTGAGGTAACGTCAAAACAAGCACTTGAGATGAATACGCTCTCGTTTTTCACCCCTGGATGATATAATTAAAGAAAATTAAATGAAACTCACGATAACAAAGTTAATTGCGAGGATGGACAGAATCAAAACAAACTGATTATAGCACCGAAAAAAACACTAGCGGGTAATCTGGGAACTACTATTTCTTTCCTAACAATTAAAATCAAACAAAATAGTAAAAAAGTTTTATTTAATATCTTATATTTCATAGTAAATTTGAATGAATTTATCTCATAGCCTATCTGTAGTAAAAGACAATGGCTAAAAAGGAAAAATAACCCTGTGAGGAAAGGAAAAATAGGAAATTAATAAAGTATATAGGCTATAGGAAGTCATGAATAACAATATGAAATATCTCACGAATATCAATAACAGCATTAAAATAGATCTGTCATAACAATGATGAGAGAATAGTATACCTGAGAACTATCAGACAAGATCCAAGAAAGTAGACTGAGGTGGTATGATCATGTCATGAGAAGAGATGAACAGTATATTGGGAGGAGAGTGATGGAAATGGACTTACAGGGAACGAGAAGGAGAGGGAGACCAAAGCGAAGATGGATGGACTGTATCAAGGATGACCTTCGATCAAAGGGATTAACCGGTGATGAAGTGTGGGATAGAGGTATATGGAGAACGCATGCCAGAAACATCGACCCCACATAGAAGTAGGAAAAGATGCATATAAAGAAGAAGAAGAAGAAGAAGCGTAGCCTCAATCAAGAGAATTCTAATCCATGACAATGCAAGATCATGGTACAGAGGCTATAGCGCTACCCAAGACAACAAATGTTGTTTTACTGTATCTTTAGAAATTAAAAATAAACAAACTATAGCTGATTCCATATCATGTCTTTCTGTATACGATATCCATTGTTTTGTTTACATTTCATTAACATTCACAATGAACGAGCAAACAAACGAACGCATTTATAAATCTATTCAATAACTAATGATACAAATAGCTTTTAGTAAACTATCTGAAAACTGTGATAGTGTATGAGATATTGGTATTCCTGCAGTATTTATTATAAGCTGTTTAAAATACGTTTAGAAATTACATATACACGTCTAATTTCCAATATTATTAAAAAAGCATTACAATAAACATTGCATAAATACCTATATCTCATAGACTACCACTACTCTTATGCAACTTACTAAGAGCCATTGGTGTGATCAGTTAGCAATGGGATGTGTAAATGAGTTCGTTCGTCGTGATTGCAAATAAAACTATGGTTTTCATTTTGTGCGTAATACATAGGAAAAACATGATAAAGAATAGATTTAATTTAATTTTGAATCTTTAAGGATACAGTAAGTAAAAAAACTGAAATACCGTCATCTTTATATATATATATATATATATAGATATATATATATATATAGATATATATATATATAGATATATATATATATATATATATGAAGAATATAATTTTTCTATATATGTGCACATCGTTTCAGTAGTGGTAGCTTGAAATCAGCTGACGAAAAAATTAGCCGTGTTTACATTTTTAGATGAGGTTGCATAGTAAAAAAGGTTAATTTCATTGATATAAAATTATACTCTTTATTACATCCATGTAGAAAAAAAAATAATTCTTCTATTATAGTGACCTTTACAATGCCCTCCAGACATGACTGGTTATCTGCATTTGGTCTGTTATATCCTAATCCGTTATAAACAGGTCCGTGTTTGAAAGGCTCTACTACATATACATATATATATTATATATATATATATATATATATATAAATATATATATATATACATATATATATATATATATATATAATGTATTACACAAATATACATATATATTGCATGTATGTGTAAGCGTGTATGAATGAACACTCATTCGTATCCTACAAAACTCTTATTCATACACATATATTCTTTGTGAAGTGGTTACCTATTTATACCACCGATCTCTGAGCAATTCTCTTCCCATCAAAATGCATATCTACTTGAACGAAATAACACCATTTACGTGCATTTCCTACTTCTGATATGGAGGTTCTTACGGACTTATTACACAGACACACTCTCAAACAACATTGCTTTATATTCAAGAGAATTTCCCCTTTAGAAAATAAAGGTTGGGTGGCCTTTTTTTCCCCAAATATGTGTCTATCAGAATGATGGTTTCAAGAATAAAAAAAAAAAAAAAAAAAAAAAAAGCAAGATTTTTTAAAGCATGATGGAATCATTTTTTTTCTGATGACGACTGATAAGTTTGACATTTGCATAATTCCCGAATGAAAATGTTAACTATTAATATTCTTTTGTATATAAGCTTTTTTTGTGTGTGATTCCTTTAACTAACACTAATAAGTATTATTAAATCTAGAGAATCTATTGTTTTAACTTTTTAATCGTAAATTATCTCATTGTTAAAAAGGCTTCAGGTCGTTCCAAAGTCATGACGCAAATTACGAATATCATTATGACATACTAATACCTATATTTGCAATTTTTTTCAATATTGCAAGACCATAGAGAAGCGCATGGCATGAAAATTCAACTTGATTTGCCAAAATCTTGAAAAATGTCGTTTCAAATATACTCCATTTTGACTGCATTTCAAGTTTAAGGTAATGCCTTTCGTCAAAATCTTTAAAAAATATCGTTTTAAATATATTCTATTTTGACTGTTTTTTTAAAAGTCTCAAATAATTCTTTTTAATACATTCAAAGATAACAATCTAAGCTTTGAGCTTGTGTTGATGACTTCCAGAAAGTCAATTAAAAAAAAAAAAAAGAAGAAAAAAAAAATTATAAGTTTCATAGGAATATCCGCTTAGTTACCTTGTGCTCTTGTCTTACATTCTGTTACAAACAGAAAAGAAAATTGCCTTAACAAAAAAAAAAGAAAGAAAAAAAAAAAAAAAAAAAAAAACAATCTTAGTTGCACCAGGCACCAAAAGAGTATCCACTTGGCCAGGCAACATCAGTAAGTAGAATAATGGCAAGGACTTGCCACTCTTGGTTTCTTTTTTACCTCATGTTTTTCAAAGTAGTTGAAGAATAGTGTGTGCATCGTAAACTCCACCACTATTCTTCTCTTGGAATGCTCCTTTGCAGCTGTATCAAGGGACAGATTTAACCAGCCGCATATTCATCAGGAGAATTACTAATCTTCAGGAGTGTTGTGATCTTCCATCGGTTTCATCATTCAGACTTTATCCATCTTCTCCCTAACCCTCTGATTATATTAGCAGTCTTTAGGTGTTTTTCTTCTGTGGTGTTAAATTCCTATAATTTTCTTCGTTGTAGTGTGTCGTTTAATGCTACTGGAGTTTTGTAAGATGTCCCTGCGACTAAAACAATTTTGTAATCCTTATTGTTCTATTCAACAACCTAGAAAATATGAATAGTTTTCGCAACTGAGTTCTTTTAGTATCATCTCCCAGAGGAGATTGAATACCTCTTTTCGGACGATATGGATTTTGACTGTAGCTTGTAATGTTTGCTTCAGTGCATGAGTCTAACACTGATGTCAGAAGAATACCCTGATTACTCTGTTAGCATGGCATCTAACAAATTAATCCGTGATGCAATTATAATTTCTAATTTCCAATGGAAATTTCTAATGATGTTTACCTCTTTCAGAGTTGGTAAGCCTGGTCAACAGCCTCAGCAGTGCATGCAGTAGCATCAGGGGTGAGAGCAGCAGAGATAGTACTGCTGCTAGTACCAATGACAGCACAGCGGTTATCGTCGACAGCAGCTTAGGAGATAGCAGCAGAGCTGGCAGCAGGCACAGCCTATCCGACAGTGCTCAAAGCACAGTTGATAGGAGCACAGTGGGGAGCCGTCAAAGCACAGCCGATACAGTCAACAGTGGACTTAGCAGTCGTAACATTGACAGCCTTACCAGCAGAAATAGTGTCCTTAGCAGCAGGAGCAGTGGTGGCTGCAGCAGCAGAGGGAGTGTCGGGAGCAGCAGCAGAAGCAGCAGCAGCAGACCTGGGAGCAGTCGAGATGATATGCAAGCTTCTCCTGGGAGCGGTGAAGTAGACGAATACGCAACTGTTCGACCGCCTGCAGTGTTTGAAGATGACCCAGCAACTCCCATACCGGTTTCAACGGCCTCTCATGTAGTGAATCCTATTTCTCAATCTAGTAGTGAACTCGAAACAGCAGCACCAATGCTTTATCAAAATGCTACTAATCTAGACACTTATACAAATAGTCCAAGCAATGCCTTTGCCTATGAGCCCCAATCACAGGACACTGGGGTTCAGAGGCCTAGTGATGTGCCGATTAGAAACTCTCAGACTGAGCAGAGAGATGTTTATATGCCTATACAATATGGTGATGTCCAGACTCAGTCAAATTATGATAGAAGTGAAAACACCAATAATGATAGTTTTATGGGGAAAGTTAATATTGAGGGAACATTTTCAAATCAATTTATGGGAGAAGACACTCTTGATCATTCTTCACATGACCAGTTAACTGATAGTACAACCTTAGAAGACGTCTTAGATTCTCTCTTGGCCCTTCCCTCTGCCTCTAGGTCCCCAAGTCCTGTTAGTAGTAGTCATCACTCAATAGCGAGACCCTTCAGCCATCCGGGCTTTAGCAGTGGGCAAGAGGAAAGAGGGGAAGCTGCCTATCGATCTTCTCACTACAGCATTGAGCAATCTCAAGGGCGTACCGCAGGGCACGATGCATCCTCTGTCAACGTACTCCATTACGGTAACTTCCGAAACCACGACCTTCCGACGGATTTTAAGAATGAAGGATACAGAAAATCTTTCAGTTATAGTTCTAGCAGCGGTGATAGTGGCTACCTTCAACAACCTCCATTGCCTCAGCCTCAGCATCGCCACCACACTGTTGGAGGAGGAGGGGGCGGAGGAGGAGGAGGAGGAGGTGGAGGAGGAGGTATTGTTGGCGGATCCCTTCAACAGGAGCGCCATTACCACCATCTAGATCATCGCGCTCCATCTGAAGGTTCTTCCGCGTCCTTCTTCCTTGGGAGGGATGAAGGTGAGAGTGCTGAGTAAGTTTCATGGTGATAGTTTGCTTCCGCTTATTGTGTCTGAACCCTGTTCCCAGTGACCTGCCCTTCCTCCAGTATACCAACAGAGATTTGACCCATTTTATCATCACTGGAATTGGAAAGTGATGCTAAAGTGAGGTCATGCTCAAGCAACCTTTATGTAACCTTTACCCCTCCATCCAAGAATAATGATAAAAAAAAAAAGGATATTCCCCACCTCCCCAACCCAAATCCCCTACATAAGATTAAAGCTTAGGTTCACCGATAGGATTCATATATAAAGTAGGTAAAATCGGGATATTTGATTGGGCTGAAAGGTCAGCAGTTAAAGATAAAGTTCCCATTGCTAAAGATAAGGTCAATTCTCAGGGCACCTAGATAAAAATGTAGTCAATTGTAAATTACTAAAATTTCATTAGATGCTAAAACATTCAAGGTTCTTCCATTGTAAAAGATAAAAAAATATGTAAGATAATCTTGCCATATTTGTACCACACATTAGACAGTGATATGTACATACTACATACATTAACAATTTTCTATTCACAGTTAATTTCTCAAGTGCCGTGGCTTTCAGTACACTGAGATGAGTAAGTCTTAAGACTCATATATATAAATTCTAAGTGCCAGAGCGTATTTGATTAGACTCCATAGACCCCTTCTCTTATGTATGAAGGATCTCTCTCTTTCTCCTCTCCAAAACAATCCCGAATTTTGACCCTCATCAATTTCATTTTCTAGGAAGATGTGACTCTAGAGGAAGTATTTAAGTCAAAACATCTTATAACCCTCACGATGCAACCAACATGATTTATTAGGTAAAAGAAAAATATTGTTGCTATTAACAGTTGTATTTGCGTAAACCAATTAGTTTACTTAACCTGTAGAAATTAGTTGTTGAAGACAGATAACAAAATTGTATTTGTGGGCGAGAGGCTGTTCTTGATATATTTGCATAGCTGATAGACCCAAGTTGAGTCTTCTTGTTACTATTTTCATGCATAATTGCAAGTTGCAGCAACATACACTATAGTCGCCGCAAAAATTCCAGGCAAAATAAGCTCCCCCTGTTGACATCACAGCCAATCACGTTGTCTCTCATGTTAGCACTGGTCACAATACATCCCCTTACACATTTCAAACTATACTAACTTTAAGGGAATCTGTTGTGACCACTGTTAACGCAGGAGACACCATGATTCGCTATGACATCATAAGGGGGCGGAGCTTATTTCGCCCGGAATCTCTGCCTCGGCGTTAGTTAGATAGTAAATAGATCTATACAGGATTCCAATAAGAAGGATTAAATTGAGGTTATTTCTCATTGTTGAGTAGTAAAGATATCTTCTGTATCATCTTGGCCTGAAGAATGTAGGATAGGTATTAGAGAACAAGTGAAATTGATGATGGAATTATATGCACTAGCAAAGTAGCTCACAGGCATGTGTGATTTTGACTATTAGAGTAAGCTATGGTATTGCTGTGATTTGTTTTTTGAATAATAGGATAATACAACTCTAGTATAAATGGCTGATATAGACTAAGGCATTAAAACGTTTGGTGCATGTAGTTAGAATTAGTGTAATGATATGAATGATGGAAAATGATTTAGAAACAACGAAATATCTTGTGGTTTGTTTTTAGTGAAATAATATTTTGAATCTTATATTGATAAAACGCACAATCAAACAGAAATTCTAAATTTAATAAAAAAAAATATGGACTCTAGAAAGAGAAATACAAGAAGCTGTACTGTATAAATTGTATTAACTAATGAATTGACTCAATACAGAGGCAATCTTTGAAGGGATCCCTTGAAACATATATGTGGAACGAAGAGTTGAAGCTTAACAAATGAATCATTAATAAGAACAAATGAACTGACTTGAATAGTTGAGAAAGTACATTTAGAAAAAAACAAAATACAATTAAATCTTTTAATTTACCTTGCTAATTATTTAGCAGTATGGACTAATTAGATTAACTTTGAAAATATTAGTATGGATCAGTGAATTACCTTCAGTACACCAAAACTTGCTAGTATGAACAAGTGAATTACAGCCAATCGAATAGCAATATCTATACGGATAAGTGACTAACAGCAAAAAGTAGTAAAGACATTGGTAGAAAATATAGTGCCTGAAATACTTTAGAAAATTATTTCAAAGAAAATAATCAGTCATATTTTGCGGTGAAAGCTGTGTATGTTCACTAGGACTGCAAAAAATGGTGAAATTAATAGGATTATAGTAAGAATGCTAACAAGAACAGTTGGTTTTTTATAACAAGATAAAATAATACGTGAAATTAGAGAGCTACGAATCAACGCATATATTTTCCAAGTGTGTTACCGAGATTAGTAGTATACACTCTAGGGTAAGTGTAAGTAGTGTGTACTGATATATTTTGCATAGTATAGCCAGGTAGTAGTGGGATTAGCAAGGGTGATAAGTAATGTGAAGGATTTTTGGTAGGCAGAAGCATGCAGTAAGGTATACTTAATTTTTTTTTAACGAGGCGCCTTTGTACTGACTCGCAGCGGTGCCCTTTTAGCTCGGAAAAGTTTCCTGCTATCTGATTGGTGAGAATTATCTTTTCCAACCAATCAGCGATCAGGAAACATTTCCAAGCTAAAAGGGCACCCCTGCGAGTCGGTGCAAATCTGCCTCACTAAAAAGAATTGATTATAGTTATAACTGATGGGCTTGTTGGACTAAAATTGTTGAATCTGGCTAAGCTACAGTGTAATCAGTAGAGGTAAAATTGCTATTAAGCTTTTTAAGTGAAATATAATTGATGGACTCTTTATAGCTAAAGAATATCTAAGTTATTGGTAAAAATTATTTAAGAGGTGTTGGTCTGAAGAGTGACCTAGGTACTGGTACAAACTTTTGACATTTGCTAGGCTAAAATGAAAGTATCAGGGTTCTGGACATTGTTAATCTATAGTACAATATAGTGCAATTGAATTGAACAAGTTCAAATAAAAGATGCTAGTCTGGTTAAAACAAGTAGTTGTATGAATTGTATGACTGTGCAAGACTAAAGCGTGCGTATCAGACTTACCGGTATAAGTTACTGTACTATGCAAGACAAAAATTAACGTATCTGAGGTAATGATTTAAACGGTTGTGCCGTATGTGAGTAAAAAGTTAAACACTTGAGCGTACTTTCTTTTCAGTGTTAGTATTTAAAGTTATTGTGCTGTACTTGACTGTCATGGAAATAGCAATGGGACTAGTACAAAAGAATAGTCTTTGCCAGAATGGGATGTATGTAGCAAAATTGCTGATACAGCTAGATAAAAATTTGCATAGATAACTATAAATAGCCAGGGTGTAAGTATAAGCGCCTGGAGTGTACTACTAGGAACCTTAGATTGAAGAAATATTTCGGAAAACCCATAAAACAGAGCAACGAATAAGAAGAATGGCAAGGGTAGTAAAGATCACAAGAGAGGATAAGTGTGTCACGACTGAGATGGTGTGGGCACGCGTTGCGAATGGATGGTGGGAACCTGTTAGGGAAAAAGATCGAGAGGGAGGGAGAGAATTGGATGGGGAGATAAGGTGAAGTATGAAATGGAGAGAAGAGGTTTGGTGGAAGAGGATGCCTTCGATAGAAGGCGTTGGAGAGAGCGCATAAGGCAACCGATCCTTTAATGTAGGGATAACGGTGGGAAAGAAGAAAAGGTGAAGGATGATATGGAGAGAAGAGGTTTGGTGGAAGAGGATGCCTTTGATAGAAGGCGTTGGAGAGAGTGCATAAGGCAACCGATCCTTTAATGTAGGGATAACGGTGGGAAAGAAGAAAAGGTGAAGGATGATATGGAGAGAAGAGGTTTGGAGGAAGAGGACGCCTTCGATAGAAGGCGTTGGAGAGAGCGCATAAGGCAACCGACCCCTTAATGTAGGGATACCGGTGAAGAAGAAGGTAAAACAGTGCAACGATCTGCTGTGATGAGTTTAGTGATAGAAAATGTGTTTTAACATCGGTACTTTTGCACTGAACTAATGTGGAAGTTTGTGCGAATCCTACAACAGAAGAATACGCTAAAATAATTAACGACAAACTATTAATGTCATTGATTGGCACCACATGAAGAGTTCGCTAGAGAAATAGGTTTTAGATAATACAATTTATTACGTACAGTAGAGCTAGTATAATAGAATAGTGTTTCTATATGAAAAGTGAAAAGAAGACTGGTGGAATAAATTTACACTGTTTAAATATATTTGAACTTTCAATGGATAAAATTGGCTATATAAAATTAAAGAATTTAATTTGTTCATGCCGCATTTTGAAGACTGGATCGAACTATATGAACCATTAACTAAAATAAGAAATACCTATATGACTTTTCACTGGTTAAGATGATTAAAATACGAAGGAATCGATTCACTGTTGTGATTTTCTTTTTTAAATTAATGATTCATCTTTCCAAAGTCTTACAAGAATAATGACTGATTTCTAGTTGATAATAGAAGGAAAACATGACTAAATAGTCTTTTTTCTATGATTTAAAAAAAAGATAGAAATAGAAATATGAGATCATAAACAGATTTCAAAATATTTAATGCAAATTTTGAAAATAAGAATTGACACGGATGAAAAAAAAATACTATGACAATTTAGGTGAAATTTTGAAAATGATGATGTTTGGAATGCACTAAACGAATTGCAGGTTTGGTTAACCTATGCAAATTAACTTTGTTTATCGAAATAATATTTTCATCGACAAGAAAAAGAAAAAAATAATTCGAATTTTTGTGATGGATATCCAGAAAATATATGTTTACTATAGACTGAAAAAAAAAAAACATTAAGATTCAAGTTAGAAATTGGAAAATGTATAGAAAATTGATACAGGAAGATTTTATATTTTATATCTTGGTGGATAGAAAATCTAGAAAGGATGAAGTGTACGTTTTACAAGTTCAAATGTTGTAAATTGAAAATTGTAAAAATACACTACATGAAATTCTAGGAGTGTTTGAATAAGAATGATTTTCACACACATAGTATATGTATATATATATTATATATATATATATATATATATATATATATATATATATATATATATATATATATATATACATATATACATACATATCCATATAAATAAATAAATAAATATATATGTACATACATATATATACATACATATATATATATATATATATATATATATATATATATATATATATATATATATACATATATATATATATATATATATATATATATATATATATATATATATATATACACTGCAATTTAAGAACACACTGTGACATATTTCACAAAACATATTGAAACAGTAACAGACCAATATTAAAGATAATAAAATTCCCAATGTTTAGTTCACTTATTTTTAATAATCT
>NC_090748.1:97429115-97471615 GCF_036898095.1 Palaemon carinicauda
CAGTGTATAAGTAAAATTAATCTAAGAGAGTTCAGTATTAGTAGAATTAATTTAATAAAATTGTTTTTGAATTGTTTAACCCATACGCTGACATTACAGGAACGTGTCCCTGCTCCCCCCCCCCCCCTTACACAAATATTTCCAAAACTATTCAGAATTTCTTTTAAGATTCAGTCTATTTGAAGGTACAGCCCTAAATATGACGTTGGCGAAATATAAATACATTTAAAAATAAAGATATAGTTACGGTTCGGAGCACAGAAGAAATTTCCCATTAGCTAAGAAAATATCTGAAACTATGAGAAAAATTTCGAAGGGATTCCAACAATTGTAATCTTATTAATTCTATAATTGTTTAGGCCAATGTTAAAAAGGTAATATTACACTACAATTTACGCAAAGGTAAACAACATAGACTAAATAAATTTCTACATTCTTCCAAATAATGTAAAATTTACTTAAAAAAAAAAAACAAAGAAACATTAAATACTTAGAAATTTTCTAATTTCATAGACTTTGAAAGTTTCCATAAGAGGGTTTTTCTTAATTGTGAAATTATGTGAAAACGTGATTGAAAGGAACAAATCAAATTCATGTGTAAGAATACATTCACAGTCCTACATACACTCACAGGTATATATATATATATATATATATATATATATATATATATATATATACATATAAATATATATATATATATATAAATATATATATATATATATATAAATATATATATATATATATATATATATATATATATATATATATATATATATATATATAATATATATATATACATATATATAAATATATATATGTATGTATATAAATGTATATATATAAATATACAGTATATATATATAAATATATATATATATATATATATATATATGTATAAATATATATATATACATATACATATATATACATATACATATACATACTGTATATATATACATATATATATATATATATATATATATATATATATATATATATACTGTAGTACCTCAGTTTACGAGTAACTTTGATCACTAGTTAATTGGTATAAGAGCATACAAAATTAAATTGGTTTAGGCATTGTACCGATGCAAACAAAACTTTCCTTATGTATATACATTTTTTGTGGACAAGTACTCACGAGACTAGCACTCGGTGCGCATAAATATTTGTGCAGTATCCACATGCCATCCACAATGTTCACAGACATTTTATCTCATTTTGTTTACCATTAGCTCATACTCCTCCTTTCTCAAAGCTTATCTCTTTCACAGAGTACTATTGTATGTATGTTTATAAATACCTAGATTCCTTGAAAGTTTATTTTCATGTTGAAATCAAGTAGGAATAAAATTGTGTTATTCATTGAGCCTATAGTGAAATTTAGGTACGCATGAAAGAGATCGAAACGTGCTTTTATTTTCTATCAACAGGAAAAGAATGCAAGAGACACTATTATTCCAGCAACTATATAAAGAATATTGTTAAAGAAAGTTTGAAGGAAAACAACGTAGTTAGACACTTGATTTGAGAATCACAGGGGTAAATAGAACTTATTTGGGAAGATGAATCGAATTACTGGTAACTGAAAGATGGGTAGAAATCCTAGACACATCGACAAAAACACACAGATAAAAACAATTCCTCACAATTTGATGAGTGACAGGGAAGATCTGATCTGAGTACATGAGACTACCACTGAAAAGCTGACAGAATTTTTGTTAAGAAGTTCAATATAGCACAGGAGTCCTTTGAACGAATGTTTCTTTTTTTAAATCAGAGTAGATTTAAACAAACCTTTAGGTAATCCTCATCACTTGCGACAGTGGTATATTTAACCATCTGGCTTCTTCTGGGCCAAGCTTTCTTAAGAGCCAGTGCTTAAAGGTCACTTGCATCAATGGCATATGTAACCAACTGGTCTCTTCTGGGCCAAGTATCCTTAAAAGCCAGTGTTTAAAGGCGCAATGTGCAGTTTCTCAGATTAGGGTTAATGCTGTTTCCTGGAAATCATGAAAATTTAATCTTATATAACGAGAAGCATTTAATTTTCTTCCCCTTTTTTTGTTTAAAGTGTTGCCAAAGGTAAGTTCAAGATAGAAAGGTTACATTATTGCAGAAGAAACAGATAAGAACAACTGGTTTTGGTTCGCCAGGATGTGCCACTTCTCTTTGTTACTAGTGCCAGCATTTGGCAATACGTTTAACATAGATTTGTCACCCATGCTTAACTTTACTATTAATATGATAATTTTTTTTGAATAATACAAGAAATGTCCATTTGTATCTATATGCCTTTTCTAATTCAAAAACATTCTATTTATAAGAAAAAAAATATGTTCTCACAGCATCAGTAAGTATTAATTCCAGAGGTTGTTACTTAATATTTTGACTTTTATAGGTTGTGAAAGTATTTGTAGAAAGAAGACTCTTAGCTTCAACGGAAGTTTTGTATACTGGAGTATAATTCACAAATATAAAAGCAAAAAATTCAAATGACTGATTCTACTATGGTCTTTCCAAAGGCAATAAATTACCCATTTCATCCATTGATAATAAATCATTCATGGAAAAGTGAAAAAATAACTCCTTTATACAAAACAGTTGAATTATTGTCCCATAAGGTTACATTAGTCGTTCAAAAATAAGGGAGCAAATTATTACTTTTGGGATTATTTTTTGTGATGAAATTACTTTTATCTCATTGAACTAAACAGGAAGAAAGCATTTGATTATATTTCGGTAGGGAAATGTTTATTAGGCCATCAAAAATAATTTTATATTCCTGTGTGCACTTCCGCACTGGCAAGCACAAATTATCTTGCATGTAAAGAAAGCAGAGCTAGGTGATGGAAGATGTAACTGTCCACTGGTAATTAATAACTTTAAAGGTAATAAATCAACTTCTAAAAATTATGGTTATGGTAAGTATAGTAACTGAAAAAAAAAGGAACTGAGAAAATCCAAGCACATTTACAACTTCCATTATGTACTAGTTTTATTTGTAGTCTATATTTTTTTTCACAGCAGTTCATCACTTGCTAACATTTAGAATATTAGCAATTTTTTTATCTTATGCCACCACAAATATTTCTCTCTATTTCTGTGTTGATTCTTCCATCTTGTTTCTTCCTTCACACTTTGTCTGCCTGACGCATGACGCCATGTTACAGGTGAGAATCTTCGTGAGCCGCCCACTTGCACAACGCACACCCTTTCACGCGCCCACTCTACGCACGCCCAATCTCACGTTCACCTCGACCTGAGCGGGGCCACTCCGACCACCAAGAGGTTGGCTCAGCTAGAGGTGAAGGGTCCAGGAGGGACCATCAGTGCTCAGCAGCTAACAGAAGAGACGCATGGCACCCAAGTATTGCTGCACCAATCAGCTGTGCTCACGCATACGCCTGTACACTACTACACCAATGCTCATAACGCCAGTAATGCTGCTGCTCTGTCTCACCTTGCTCATAATGCCTCCACATCACAATATGCCTCTATGGTTCCACCACCTGAGAATGTTCACGTTTCTTATATTTCTTCTTCATCTCCTCCTGTTTGTACCATAAGTAATTTTTGTGTCACATCTCCCAGTATGGGAAGCCAGATTTCATCTCAGAATATACCAAAAAAATCTGTTTACGGTCAAGATGTTCAAACAGCATCCTCTCACTTATACACTTCACCCTCATCAAAGTACCAGTCTCAGCCTTCAGTCATCCCATCAGCTACATTTGTTAATATGGCCAATACTACTTTGGTTAGCACTCATTTGACTAATTCATATCACAAAGATGGCCATAGCCATACCATTAATACTAATACTTCTAGAGCTGATACATGCCTTTCTAACAATAACACATTTGCTGATTCCACTATAAGCACCAGTGTTCATACAAGCTATAAACCTCAGCAGACCAATGTTCCTAGCCATTTTGTTACCAACAGCAAGGGGTCCGGCCAAGTCAATCAGCTGGGCGCTTCCCCCAACAAGCCGACGTCGGAAATGGTTTCCCCGCTTTCATCGGATCTTGTGACAGATGCCCTTCTAGCTGTAGGTGTTCTGGCTGCTGTACCATCTGCAGTGGAAGCTAAAGTTCCACCTGGTCCTCGTGTCACCTTTCATTTACCTCCTCGCCACATGAACATACCTCCAGATTCCTCATCAGAAAATGGCAACGGAAATGAAAATGTTCGTGTTGATGCTGATGAAGAACTTAGTGGTGCAAACTTAATTGTTCGGTGCCGAAATCCAGGATGTGGGCAGATTGCTGAAACAGAGGAGATTAAAAAATCGTACAAAATGTGTCACAACTGTTCGACCTACTACTGTTCAAGAGTCTGCCGACGCCAACATTGGGAACGACATCGGAAACAGTGCAAGAAGATTCAGGCCCTAGCCATTGCCAAACAGGTGACTGCAAGAGCTCGTGATGATGACAGGGTTCTGGATCGACTTAGCACTGTTGCCCGAAGAGGAGTGAGGGCACTGGGTCGTGGAACAGTGAAAATATTCTTTCATGATGTCAAAGGAGCCGAAATATTTGTTGCGGGAGGTGAAGTTCCAGAAACTCACTACTTGACTGTTCAAAATTTGTTACCTCAGGAGACTGGCCCAGAAGTTTATAAACAAATAACTGAATTGTGTAGACATTATAATACTGACTATAAATTCATACTCTATGTAAGCATTTGCATAATGAATGAAATTCCTACTGGGTCATCACCAAAGTGGGAAAGGGAAGTTGTTTCTCGATGTGCCAAATTACGCTTGTCTGGTGGAGGAGTTCGAAGCTCTGATCTATGGACTCCTCACGTCATAACTAGGGACATGGATGAGCCTGAAACCTTAATTTTAACGTCGCTGCCAATACCAGATTCTAATACGTCCCCTCAAGCTGCTAGACGCATAGCATTCAATAACATTCAAAGACACTTGAGGGATAGAGGAATAAGTTTGAAGCATCAGTACTCTGACGTCCATAGGAAGTTGACGGCCTACGTCGAGGCCGGCGAAGTATTCCCTCCGCTTACGATATACCCAAGAGATGCTAATTCCGGCTCCACTTTCATGTGTATCATTATGCCTGAGACTGACCACGCCAAATTGCAGATCCTAGGCAGTGACGCTTCCAAAGTTCGTACCATAGACATTTCCCGGCCTCCTCCTTGAGGTTGAAACTCCTGTCATAAAATTTCATTTTCTGTCATACAAAATAGATATCATATCATAATCAATCATTTAGATTGTAGTTTATGCATTTTTGTCTCCAATCTTTACATTGGTGACTTTTTTCATCAACGATATCTGCTATTTTGACAAGTTAGAATTTTGTTCCTATTAAGGCAGCAGTATGAAAATAAAAATTCTGGTATCCTGAAGTGTAATAAGTTTGAGTTAAGATAGCACCTTTACCAATTACTTTCATGATACATATTTTAAAAATACAAAATTTATAATTACAGTATGTATGCTTATATATATATATATATATATATATATATATATATATATATATATATATATATATATATATAAATTCGAATAATTAATTATAAAATAGACTATATATTTATGGCGGGAGATGTTCTCTCTTCGTTGAGTTCCTTGTCAAATTAAGAAAAAACATAAACAACGACAATACAATTTGCTAATCATTAATTTTATACTGCAGCTTTTTTATCTATGATGATTCTTTTCTTTTTACAGGAAATACAATTCTTATATAAAATCTATTTTCCGATTTAAAACAGTTGAAAAATCATAGATCTTGAAACAGCATGTAAAATTTTTCCAAGAGGCACAAATGAAACTAGGTGGTTTTAAAAAATCAAATTTTCACTTCACCTAAAAAGAGGTGACAGATTTTGTGTGAATTTCTGCTACAACATAACTTATCAAACTTTCTGGAAGACAATAAAACGCTAATGTGATGATTACCATAGTTTACAAGAAAATATACCGTCACTCAAGTAAATCTTTTTACATTTATCTTCGTTCAGGTTCCCACTTTTACGACATCATACGCATTCAGCATCACCTCACTCACTAAATTCATTCATCTTCTGTCATATCACGCCTCATCACTGTTCATCGAGGCCGTCATTCAAAGGTGTTATAGGAGCCCCTTCATTTTAGGATATCATCTTAGGATATCATTTTTTTTTCACGAGTCTCTCTCCCATTCCCTCTTTTTTTAAGTGTTGTATTTACTGGTCAGTTAGGATGACCCCTAGCCAGGAGACGGCCATTCGCCCACTGTTATAGCGTTACTCGATCTTACAAAGAGCTGTGTTCACTTGTCTCTAATATAGGGCTGTCTATGTTCGATTCTACAAAGAGCAGTGTTCACTTGTCTCTAATATAGGGCTGTCTATGTTCGATTCTACAAAGAGCTGTGTTCACTTGTCTCTAATATAGGCCTGTCTATGTTCGATTCTACAAAGAGCTGTGTTCACTTGTCTCTAATATAGGGCTGTCTATGTTCGATTCTACAAAGAGCTGTGTTCACTTGTCTCTAATATAGGGCTGTCTATGTTCGATTCTACAAAGAGCTGTGTTCACTTGTCTCTAATATAGGGCTGTCTATGTTCGATTCTACAAAGAGCTGTGTTCACTTGTCTCTAATATAGGGCTGTCTAAAGACAAATGGACGTCCCCTGTCTACGGGTCTCGGCTAAAAGAATCTCAGTTATACCATATATGTTTGTTTTGAGACAACTCACACGCGCGCGCGCAAATGATGACGATAATGTTTATTATAAGAAATGTTTTAAAAGATGTAGGCTTGATTTTTGTAAAAGTGCAAGTAAAGATATATTAGATTTAGATCTAAGTTGGACATTATAACAATGAGAAAAAAAACAAGAAATGATTTAAAAGTGGATTCAATCTATTGTATATTTTGATAGTGTGTGTTGTTTAGAAGACATAAGTGCCTATTGCAGCCTATTTCTATGTACCGACTTCTTCCGTTTTAGTATGGGTATTCTATAGAGTTCCGTGTTATATTATGAATAGATATTTATATTAAAAACCGAAATCTTTTTTCCTTTTTAAATCTGTGTTGTGTTTTGTATCGAAGAGGGACGCTGTTGCTCTCAATCGTTATGGGAACCGAGATCATTTTTTCCTTTATTGATTCAATGATGTAAACTGGCGTCGCACTATCTAAGGTCATTGACGTCTTAAAAAAAAAAAAACAGCTACTTGTGGATCACTCTGAAGACTCATTTCGACTTGAAGAAAGGTTTTTTTTTCTTTTTTTTTTTTAGAAAAAAAAAAGTTGAAAAGCTCTCAATTTTCAGAATAGATTTTAATCTTGTGTGATGAATTTTTTAAAGGAGAGAGAGAGAGAGAGAGAGAGGGTGGGGGGAGTGGTGAACATACTTTCTGTTTTTCAAGTATATATAAATATATATCTTTGTATTTTGTTATAAAACGAAGTATTCATGAACGGATGGCTTTTTATAGTAACAAATTAACACATGTGAAATAAGATTTTATAGCGAATAGTTTTTAAGCTCATTTCAGTAATATATATACATACATATATATATATATATATATATATATATATATATATATATATATATATATATATATATATATATATACATATATATATACATACATATACATACATACATACATACACACACCCCTACCCTGAATATGAAAATCCAATTCTCCTACATTGCTAATTACTGAACTATATGTAATATCGAAGTAAGCGTGAAGGATGTATAAAAAACGACAAGACATGGAGAACGCATTAAAATATAGACTTTGAAAAAGTTTAATTCTACCTGGTGCTGATAAATAACATATTTTAATGGGTGCTTTTTGTTATTGAACATACTCATGTATGAAATACAGAAGATACCTTAATGATACGTTTCAAAGGATACTTAGTAAAGCATACAGAGTAAAAGACTTCATGATGATGGATCTAATCTGCAGGATACATTTACCGGATACATAGGAAAGATGATACATACGCGTATTGCAATTAGTTGCACGCTAAGAGGATATACATAACGGATACATAGCCATCGATTCATAGCAGATAAAAGTTGCTTAAATCAGCAAAACAAATCAAAATAAGTGAAATGCAGAATGTAAATACGAATAAACACTTTGCAATTAAATTGCAAGCACTGCTCTCCAATCCATTTGCAACATTATCAACCATAGTTAGCTTCATCTATTATTTTCAACCAATTGCAATTAATCCATACAAATTAATTTAAGTGGTTTTTAAAATAGTTTTTATTTAGGAATTTATTTGTACCATTTGATTCAGGGATAATATGAACAATTAAAAGAGTAATGGAGATCAGAGATAATATTAATATGCCTTTAAATCTAAAGTATCATCTGTAATCTCCTTGAAAAAATTCCTCTAACCTTCTGTAATCTCCTTGAAAATCCCTTTAACCTTAAGTAATTTCCTTGAAAATCCCTTTAACCTTCAGTAATCTCCTTCAAAATCCCTTTAACCTTAAGTAATTTCCTTGAAAATCCCTTTAACCTTCAGTAATCTCCTTGAAAATTCCTTAAACCTTCAGTAACCCCCTTGAAAACAATTCTTTAACCTTCAGTAATTTCCTTGAAAAAAACCTTTAAGCTTTAGTAATCTCCTTGAAAAATCTCTTAAGCTACAGTAATCCCTTGGAAAAAAAAATATCCTTATAACCCTTTGTATTCTCCTCGAGAAATCCCTGTGGTCCTCAGTAATGTCCTTGAAAAATCCCTCTAACCCTCTGTAAATTCCTTGAAAAATCCCTCTAACCCTCTGAAAATTCCTTGAAAATCTCCCAATCCTCTGCAATTTCCTTGGAAAATCCCTCTAACCCCCTATAATTTCCTTGAAAAAATCCCTCTAACCCCCTATATTTTCCTTGAAAAAATCCCTCTAACCCCCTATAATTTCCTTGAAAAAATCCCTCTAACCCTCTATAATTTCCTTGAAAAAATCTCTCTAACCCTCTATAATTTCCTTGAAAAAATCCCTCTAACCCTCTGTAAATTCCTTCAAAAATCCCTCTAACCCTCTGTAAATTCCTTGAAAAATCTCTCTAACCCTCTATAATTTCCTTGAAAAAATCCCTCTAACCCTCTGTAATTTCCTTGAAAAAAACCCTCTAACCCTCTGTAAATTCCTTGAAAACTCTCTCTAACCCTCTGTAAATTCTCTGTAATCTTCTTGAAAAAATCCCTCTTACCCTCTGAAATTACCTTGAAAAAAACCCTCTAACCTTCTGTAAATTCCTTCAAAAATCCCTCTAACCCTCTGTAAATTCCTTCAAAAATCCCTCTAACCCTCTGTAAATTCCTTGAAAAAATCCCTTTAACCTTCTGTAAATGCCTTCAAAAATCCCTTTAACCCTCTGTAAATTCCTTGAAAAAATCCCTTTAACCCTCTGCAAATTCCTTGAAAAATCCCTCTAACCCTCTCTTAGTCTATTGGAAATGTCACTTGCAAAGACTGTCTCAATTGAAAAGAGTCTTCGGAGTAATACCGAGTATTTAAACGATTTAGAAAACATAAGAACATTGAAAAAATAAACGAAATTGATAAAAAATACATAAAAATATATATATTGTTGAATTTTTGTTTTGTTTTGTGTTATGCCCTGCAAACTCTACTTCACGACCTTATATAGCGATAGAGGTTCCAGTTTTGTGATAATGTAAACTATGATATATAGTGAAAACTAGAGTTATTAGACGAGAAAACATTTTTGAAATCATAAATGAAAGTGTGATGGTGAAGACTGATGATGGTGTTAAATGAAAATATATATAAAAATTGTGATGTTAAAAGATAATTATTATGGAAGCTGTCATGAGACTAGGGTTTGGGGTTGAAAATATTCGAATTGTATAAAATCGCAGCATTGTGGAAAAAAGGTTTTTGTTGGAAAGGTTTCAGAAAACTTATCGGATGCAAAGTATTGTAGCAATCAGTACATGTTTCCAGGGGCTTTATTCCAATTCTAAAACATAAAAACTAAAAAAAAAACATATCTGTACATAGGCCTATCATCTCAAGATTCTTAGCTCTACATTTTCGCCAATAAAATTTATTTTTATTCCTTTTTTTAAAAAGATGGAAAAAGCGAAAGAGAAATCATAACTTATATGTATATAATGTTGAGGAGCAGTAGATGATAATGATATTGTTATCCAAAGGTTCTAAGGGAAATGAAAAATCCTTTTTCTAACAGTGCTCGGTGTCCCCCCACCCCCCTACTACGACTCGGTAGTTCGTTCAAGGTCGAATGGTTATATATTATCTATATCAACTTGTCAAGAGTTTTTCCTTCCTTGGTGCAAATGAGGAAGTTTTATTGTACCTTAATAAAGCCATTTCAAAGAATTTACCTTCGTTTGTTATACCGATTTTTTTTCCAATCTCAGTATGCCATTATTATTATCTATATATCAATACGGTAGCGTGTGTGTTATTTATTTTGTCTCTCACGCTTTAAAGAAAACGGAAATAATTTCATGGTATACTCTTACAAATTCCCATTAGACTTTGATTATTTAACCAAAGCACATCTTATATAGTTTTCCCAATTTTGTCTTTAGCACCTGACTCTTTTTTTTCAAATATTAGACAAAAAAATTGAGTTCTATCAATTTCCATAACCCAGATTATAAAATTAATCTCGGGACATTTTATTTAAACATGTATAGGTTAGGAACAAGATAATTAGTATAGAAAATATCATTTCGCGTAATTTACACGGGTTCCGCTAGTTATTGTTATCATTATTATTATTATTATTATTATTATTATTATTATTATTATTATTAGTAGTAGTAGTAGTAGTAGTAGTAGTAGTAGTAGTAGTAGTAGTAGTATCATCACTGCTTGCTAATCTACAACCCTAGTTGGAAAAGCAAGATGCTATAAGCCCAAGGGTTCCAACAAGGAAAATAGCTCGGTGAGGAAAAGAAATAAGGAAATAAATAAGCTACAAGAGACGCAATGAACTATTAAAATTAAATATTTCAAGAGCAGTACCAACATTAAGATAAATCTTTCATATACACACTATAAAAAAACTTCAAAATAACAAGAGGAAGAAAAATCTCAATAATAGTGTGACCGAGTTTATACAAATTATACCCGTTAAGCGAAAGCAATAACCATTAACTCGTGATATTTATTAAAGAAAAAGAAGAAGAAGAAGAAGAAGAAGAAGAAGAAGGAGGAGGAGGAGGAGGAGGAGGAGGAGGAGGAGAAGAAGAAGAGAAAGAGCTATGCAAAGAAAAAAAAATTAAGACGCATTCGTAAAAAAATAAATGAATAAATAACGCACACCCCCCCCCCCCAAAAAAAAAAACACTTATGATTATGGAGGAAGTTGACGGCTCAGTGTTATAAGCATTGTTCTGGATAGTAAGTACTAAAATCAAAAGGAGAAAGACTGCATAAACAGGAAAGAAAAAAAAATAATTTGAATAAAAATCGAAAAGTGGTAAAAAATTGCCTGACAAAGAAGAAAAGAGCTTTACAAGATACAACAATTATAAAATGGGGAGAGAGAGAGAGAGAGAGAGAGAGAGAGAGAGAGAGAGAGAGAGAGAGAGTGAGTGAGTCTCAGGGGCTGGTAAAAGTAGCAGCTACAATGGTTTTGTATAGCTGAGAGAGAGAGAGAGAGAGAGAGAGAGAGAGAGAGAGAGAGAGAGAGAGAGAGAGAGAGAGTCTCAGGGGCTGGTAAAGGTGGCATTTTCGCGAGACCTAAACGGCTTCAGGAGAAAATCTTCGTGCATCTCCAAAAGGATTCAGAAGAAATTTCCATAGAATTAGCATGGAATTCTGAATGATTCCAGAAATCTCTGAACGATTTCGGAAGAAAACCTTCCTGAATCTCCTCTTCAAATGACTTCAGAAGAAATAGCCGTAGACTTAGCATAGAGTTCTGAATGACTCCAGAATGGAATCTTCCCGGAGCAGTTCTGAACGGCTCCGCACCGGATTCCAAAAGACTTCTGAAGACCTGATCTCTCTCACTTTTTTTTTTTAAACATACCTTCCAACACCTCACTATCTGTATGTACTGTAGCTATGGAAGTTTACGCAGTGAACATTGGGAGGAGGATTTCACTTTACTCACAGAGCTCGCGCTCTGGCGGAACAGGTAACTGACTGTGAGAATTTTGTTACAGCTACAGGATGAACTGGAGGCTATTCGGAACACCTTCATCTACAGATAGTTTGGATAGATGCTGCCGAAGTTGGCGAGCTTTGAAGATCATAATGTAAGCGCCTTGAAGGATAATTTGCTTGCAGTTTAGCGACGATGTCCTATAATTAGATTGCATTGGTGCAAAGCGGTGAGCGACGTGTGTTTCTTCAAAATTCGGCATTGAAGATAGAACATATCAGGACGGCATTGGTAAATATATTGTGTTGTTCTTAGTTGACTGTAGTATGATGGCATATAATGTATGCCGAGAAATCAATGGCCTCCATGTCTTTACCCATCGCCCTTATAGGTAAAGACATGAAAGCCATCGATTTCTCCGAGGAATCTGACGAATCGAGGACAAACAGCACTGAAATTTCTCTTGAAATTTCGAAGGAGATTGGCGAACTAAGCAAAGAAGATCTTGAAACACTAAAAGACAGAGGAGAATAGAGAAGGAAAGCCTTTATATGAAGAAGTATAAAAAATAGCCTCTACTATTAGCGGTTAGTCGCCTTAAAACAGAGGTCTCAATGAGCCTCTAGTGCTAGAAATAAAGCACCCAAAAATAAAGGTCAAAGACCTTTTAATGTTAGAGGTAAGGGGATTAAAATAAAGGTCAAAGAAACTCTAATGCTAGAGTATAGCACCTCAAAATAGAGGTCAAAGAACCTCTCATGCCAAAAGTAAGGAGCCTCAAAACAGAGGTCAAAGACCCTCTAATGCTAAAAGTAAGGAGCCTCAAAATAGAGGTCAAAGAACCTCTAATACAAAAAGTAAGGAGCCTCAAAATAGAGGTCAAAGACCCTCTAATGCTCAAAGTAAGGAGCCTCAAAATAGAGGTCAAAGAGCCTCTAATGTTAAAAGTAAGGAGCCTCAAAATAGAGGTCAAACTGCCTCTAATGCTAAAAGTAAGGAGACCCAAAATAGAGGTCAAAGAGCCTCTAATGCTAAACGTAAGAATCCTCAAAATAGAGGTGAAAGAGCCTCTAATGCTTAAAGTATGGAGACTAAAAATAGAGGTAAAAGACCCTCTAATGCTAAAAGTAAGGAGCCTCAAAATAGAGGTCAAAGAACCTCTAATGCTAAACATAAGAAGCCTCAAAATAGAGGTCAAAGACCCTCTAATGCTAAACGTAAGGAGCCTCAAAATAGAGGTCAAAGACCCTCAAATGCTAAATGTAAGGAGCCTCAAAATAGAGGTAAAAAACCCTCTAAAGCTAAAAGTAAGGAGCCTCAAAATAGAGGTCAAAGACCTTCTAATGCTAAAAGTAAGGAGCCTAAAAATAGAGGTCAAAGACCTTCTAATGCTAAAAGTAAGGAACCTCAAAATAGAGGTCAAAGACCCTCTAATGCTAAAAGTAAGGAGCCTCAAAATAGAGGTCAAAGAGCCTCTAATGCTAAAAGTAAGGAGCCTCAAAATAGAGGTCAAAGACCCTCTAATGCCAAAAGTAAGGAGCCTCAAAATAGAGGTCAAAGAGACTCTAATGCTGAAAGTGAGCAGTCTCAAAATGGAGGTCCAAGAGCCTCTAATGCTAAAAGTAATGAGCCTCAAAATAGAGGTCAAAGACCCTCTAATGCTAAACGTAAGGAGCCTCAAAATAGAGGTCAAAGACCCTCTAATGCTAAAAGTAAAGAGCCTCAAAACAGAGGTCAAAGAGACTCTAAAGCTAAAAGTAAGGAGCCTCAAAATAGAGGTCAAAGAGCCTCTAATGCTGAAAGTGAGCAGTCTCAAAATGGAGGTCAAAGAGCCTCTAATGCTAAAAGTAAGGAGCCTCAAAATAGAGGTCATAGACCCTCTAATGCTAAACGTAAGGAGCCTAAAAATAGAGGTCAAAGACCCTCTAATGCTCAAAGTAAGGAGCCTCAAAATAGAGGTCAAAGAGACTCTAATGCTAATAGTGAGCAGTCTCAAAATAGAGGCCAAAGAGCCTCTAAAGCTAAAAGTAAGGAGCCTCAAAATAGAGGTAAAAGACTCTCTAATGCTCTATGTAAGGAGCCTCAAAATAGAGGTCAAACAGCCTCTAATGCTAAAAGTAATGAGCCTCAAAATAGAGGTCAAAGACCCTCTGATGCTAAAAGTAAGGAGCCTCAAAATAGAGGTCAAAGAGACTAATGCTAAAAGTGAGCAGTCTCAAAATAGAGGTCAAAGAGCCTCTAATGCTAAACGTAAGGAGCCTCAAAATAGAGGTAAAAACCCTCTAATGCTCAATGTAAGGAGCCTCAAAATAGAGGTCAAAGAGCCTCTGATGCTAAAAGTAAGGAGCCTTAAAATGGAGGTCAAAGACCCTCTAATGCTAAAAGTAAGGAGCCTCAAAATAGAGGTCAAAGAGCCTCTAATGCTAGAGGTAAAGCACTTCAAATTAGAGATCAAAGAACATATAATGCTAAGATTATAGTACCTCGAAATTGAGGTCATAGAGCCCTTAATACTAAAGGTATGGCACCTCAAAATAGAGCTTAAATATCCTCTAATGTTGGAAGTATGGCACCTCAAAAATAAAAGGTCAAAGAGCCTCTAATGCTAGAGGTAAGGTACCTAAAAAAAGAGGCCAAATAGTTTGGACTATTCTTTGTATATTCACCCTACGCATTGGTTTCCTGCGCGCCAGCGCTTTTCTGCGCCTTCACCAAAAACTGCTTCAGCAGAAACTGAGCACCAGCAGCATCCTGTGCGCCAACGCTCCAGTACTCTCCTTCGTACTCGCGCGAGAGGCAAAAAGAATGAAAACTTTTTGACAAGTTAAAATTGCCCCGTTCCCCTCCCCGCAAACACATGACAGCATGCCCGCCGGGCAAAAGGGGAAGAGGCTTCACAGAACAGTTCAAGATCCCGAAGATTCCATCTTCCAAGGCGAATCAAATGATTCCCCTGAAGAAAGGAAAGATGAATACTGTGAAGAACTGCAGAGTATAATAGGTGAGAACCTAGAGAGATATGAAAATTGTGATCAATGACTTCAATGCTAAAGTTGGAAGGAATAATCAAGGGATAGAAAATGTGATGGGTGTTGAGGTTCTTGGCGAAGTTGCAAATGAAAATGGGGCACTTTTCATAAGTTATTGTTCAACAAACAATCTTTTTACTGGAGGTACTCTTTTCCAGCACAAGGAGATCCACAAATATACAAGGACTTCACCATGTGGCAATTACAATTATCAAATAGATCACATAGCCATTGATAAAGAGGAGGACTCTGGGAAATGTAACAAGCTATATAGGTGCAGTTATTGGTAGTGATCACCAGCTCCCCATTGCCACACAAATATTAAAACTGAAAGAACCCAACAGAAATGTAGATAGAATACCTAAGTTTGATACAACTAAGCTTCTGGAGGATGAGCACAGAAATCTTTGTAACTGAATGAAGGAATCGATTTACAGTCTTAAGAGACTTTAAGAGACGAAGTTTTGGGACATGCAGTTACAAGGAGAAAACCATGGATATCAAATGATACTTGGGATACTATAAAAAGAAGACAAAGACAGAAATTGATTTCTTAAAGTTTTCGAGGAAGTAATGAAAATTACAAGGCAGAGCATGCCAAGTATTTCAGTATTGATAGTGAGGTCAAAAGAAATATCAAGAATGATTGGAGAGAATATTTAGACAGGAAAGCAGAGGAGGCTGACAACGCTATGAATTCAGGGAGTGGCTTTGTTGTAGGAATTGCTCTTGGAATTATTAATGAAATCTCTAAGGGAAAAAAGAAGCATATACCCATCAAAAAGAAAGATGGATCGGTAATAACAAAAGAACATGAAGAAAGGTAACGTTGGATTGAACACTTTAGTGAGGTCATGAATAGGAAATACGAAGGGAATAATTTGGTTGATATACCTGAAACTGATGAAGACCTTGATGTGCCCATGAATGAATTAGGTGTGTTTTAAGTCGAAGCTATTCTTAAAAAAAACTCAAAAGATGGAAAGCCCCTGGATACGAAGGAATAACTGCTGAGATGATATTGCCTGAAAATGAAGTGACTCCCAGATTACCTACAAGATTATTTTGTAGAATGTGGCGTGAAGAGGCAAAGCCTTATGTATGGGAGCTAGGAGTGCTGGTGAAAATGACAAAAAAAGATCTGACTGATTGCAATCATTACAGAGGCATCACACTTACGTCAGCTGTCATGAAAATATATAGAATGCTCATTCTAAAGAGACTAGAGAGAAAGATTGATGAAAAGTTGAGAGATGAACAAGCAGGATTAGAAAAGGTAGAAGTTGTACTGACCAAATTTTCATTTTAAGACATGTGGTACAGCAATATGTAGAATTTAGAATTCCACTTTTGATGGTATATGTGGGCTATGAAAAAGCTTTTGATTATGTGCTCTGGCAAATTTTGTGGAGAGTCCTGCGACATTATGGAGTTCCTCTCAAATATGTAAATTTAATTGTCTGTTCATAAGCACAGCAAATGCAAAGTTAATGTTAGTGGCGTCTTATCAAACGAATTTCCAGTGAAAAGTGGAGTACTCTAAGGGAATGTGTTGTTACCTGTTGTTTATCCTCCTCATAGATTTTGTAATGCATAGATCGGGTTGGGGATGGTGGAGAAGGATTGGACTGGACTGGTAACAGAAAATTAGGAGACCTAGAGTATGCTGATGACGCTGTCCTAATTATCAGAACACCACAGGGCTTGGAAAGCTTGCTTACCAGAATGCATGAAAAATCACATGAGGTTGGGCTCGAGATAAATAGAAGACAGATGAGAACATAATATGCAATGGAAGATGAAATATCTTTAGAAGGATAAAGGATTAATGAGGTAGAATTATTCAAATATTTAGGAACTATGATATCTAATATAGGAGCTTTAGAATTTGAGTTTAATGAAAGATTGAAAAAAAAGCAAATCAGAGGATGGCTAGGTTAAGTCAAATTTGGAAATCAAGTCGCCTAAAATTACATATAATAATGAGGCTATATATCAGTTTAGTGAGATCGGTGTTACTGTATGGTCGTGAATCTTGGTATATTAATGAAACTCATTTTGTAGATTTGAGACCAAAGCCCTCAGAGAATATTGGGTGTTAAATGACAGGACAGGATTAGAAATGAAACTAAGAGAGATTACTCGGGCGCCACATGTGGATGAGATCATGGTGAGGGGTAGATGGAGATGGTTTGGGGATGCTCTTTGTTCTCCCTAAGAGACATTAGTTCACCAAACTTTAAACTGGCCTCCACAAGGCACTAGAAGAATTGGAAGACTAAGGACTATACAGCATGAAGTAGGATATTGTGATTGGAGAATATTGAATTAAAAGCTGAAGATAGAGACGACTAGCGAAATCTAATTGAGGCCCTTTGCGTCAATAGGCGTGGGAGGAGATGATGATGATGATATGTGGGCAGTGGCTTCAAGCATCTAGCTCAAGGCGAGTATAGCCTCGTTCTTCCTCTAAAAACCCCTTTGTTGCTCTACCAATGCAAAATAATGGACGATCCTTAATATCTTCCAAAATAATTTGAATTTCTTTTTTATTTCTTTTATTTTAGGTATAAATAAATCCTTATCATTCACTATCGGGACTATCCTAGCAGTTCAATTATCACTATTTATTACCCTGGTCAATTTAGATTTTTTTTTGTATTTACGTTAGTGTTAGCAGACATTTTTTCTTAAAGAATAGAGAGATATTTGGTAGCTTTGTATTTCCATGATTTGTCATGTTTCTATCTCTCTTTCTTTGTGTTTTTCCTTTTATTTTTCTTCATTTCATATTTTTTTCTTAAATCGTCGATTGTATCCCTTTCTTTTGTAGGTAAAAGTATCTCTTTGATGGTTCGTTCATAGTATGAGGTAACAATGATAAGAATAAAATGGATAGGTACAACCTAGGACGAATATTGTTTATGGGATCAGCTTTGCCCCTCCTTGATGTATCTATCATGCTGTTCACTCTAATGTTGCTCCATTGAACACCATATGAAAAAGGCAACATGACAGTTATCAACATGGAAATTAACAGGAACAGTGAAAAATATTCTATTTCAATTCCTGTAATTTTCATTTGGATATGTGAATTATTATAGGAACAATGTATATAGTAGAGTTTTTTTTAGATATTTCTAGCATTTGGGTTGACACCCCTTTCGAGGATGTTACCATGTTTTGGTCAATCTTTTTGAAGGTTTCACCCCCTGAGTGTCAACAGCTGTAAGAGTGTCCCCAGTATTAAATAACTTTTTGAAAATGATATCATAACCATCGAGCTAGAAAGAAACTTTTTTTTAATGTAACTCTAAGGGTGTCACTCACTTTTAGGGTGTCACCTTGGGCAGACACCCCTTTTACTGCACCCCTTGTGTCTTATTTTGAATTTTTATGATTACATATATGCATATTTATACATAAAAGTATATTTGTGTGCTCGAATACAAAGTTTGACTTACATATTCATATAGTAAGGCAAAATTGGACAGTTTTCAAAACCATGGTCAGGCAAAATTGGACAGTTTTCAAAACCATGGTCAGGCAAAATTGGACAGTTTTCAAAACCATGGTCAGGCAAAATTGGACAGTTTTCAAAACCATGGTCAGGCAAAATTGGACAGTTTTCAAAACCATGGTCAGGCAAAATTGGACAGTTTTCAAAACCATGGTCAGGCAAAATTGGACAGTTTTCAAAACCATGGTCAGGCAAAATTGGACAAGCAAACTTCTCACTTTTCTCTTGGCGAGGCAAAATTGGACAATCTTGGATTACGGACACAAAAATTTATGTGTCTATAATTTTTTTTCTAGCATATTTATATTGATAGGGACCACAAATTGTCATAGTTTGCCCAACTGAGCGTTGGCGCTTAACGGAGATACAGACGTGTCCAAAATTGCCTCACTGTCCAAAATTGCCTCGCCTCTGAGATATTTTTTTTATTACTGTAATAAGAGAATTTCTAATTCTTTGATGATTATGAAACAAGCCATTTTTATAGATGAGACCTCCCTCTCTTGAAAACATGTTTGGTATTTGGTCATAAATTATTAATATAGATGTTGTACAAAGGTTACTAAAAAGGTGTCCAAAATTGCCTCACCCTACTATATACCCTCAAGCAAGAGAACTCTACCCCCGTTCGTCTGTTTGTGATTTATAAAATAGTGAAACCTTCAGGAAATAATTATGATGTTGAGTCATGGAAGTGATTCCATTTAGAAAGTCCCAGGTCAAAGGTTAAGGTCAAGGTCGAGTAAAGGGTCGACCGCATTGACCCTAACCTCAACCCCCAGTTCGCACATGGTTGTCACACAGCTGGTTTCCAGAAATAAGCTGCCGTAGTGGAGGTCTGCACTCTCAGAGTGCTTTTGGGGGGGGGGGGTATTGCTGTTGTTAAAGCTACAACAACTATTATTATTATTATTATTATTATTATTATTAGCTAAGCTACAATCCTAGCTTGAAAACAAGATGCTATAAGCCCAAGGAATCCAACAGGGAAAAATAACCCACTGAGGAAAGGAAATACGGAATTAAATAAACGATATGAGAAGTAAAGAACAATGAAAATCAAATATCTCAAAAATAGTAAAATTATTAAAACATATATATTACATACACACTATAAAAAACTTATGTCAGCCTGTTCAACATAAAAACATTTGCTGAAAGTTTGAACTTTTAAAAATCTCTTTTGTCGACGTAGTTTACAGCAATTGAGATGGATAAATTTAGCATAGAAAAATAAATATTTACATAAACACAAAAACAGGCTTACTTCAATAGCAATGGATCCATATATAGCAATTAACAATAACAACAACAATAATAATAATAATAATAATAATAATAATAATAATAATAATAATAATAATAATAATAATCTGTGGGTAAACTAAGCCGAAGAAGCGAGGTGGGACACAAGAAATTATAGCGAAGTTAACCAATTAATATATATCCATTTTCTATTATATTTTCAACAAAGAAAATGGTATTTTAGTCATGACAGGCTATATCACATGGTCATTTTGGTGTAGAAACTTTGAGTATACCACTGTAAGTTTGTTACCACGAATTTTGAGAAATTTCTGTCAAATTCCTATAGATTTAGTATCATCAAAATAGATATAAAACACTATTGAAAAAAAAATATATATTATAAATCAATAAGAAGAAATAAAATTAAGTTAAAATTAAATCAACTAATTTCCTTACAATATAGGACAAAATAAAGTCTCTTTATACCGGATTAATTTCAAATTCTTTAGAGGCTTCTAGGCCTATACGAGTGGAACATCGTATGAGACTAACATATATTAAGATACTTTCACTACTTGGCAAGAAACGAGTATATATTATTTCACTTTGAGGTCATTGTTTATGTCTATACAGCATTTTCTAGTATTTTTTTTGTAGGCCTACACTAAATTTTCCATCCATCATGGAACCCGTTCAAGGTTGTTTCAGTAAAAGAAAAATATTCTTCAATATGAGAAATGAAAAATTCAAATTCTTTCTTCAGGATAATTTCTTAAGAATGAACTTATTCCAATCTGCCTCTTAAACCATTTATGTAAGAAGAGGTAAACTTTGGGCTGTTTCAACAAGTTTCAATTAGTAATTTTCACAGGTATTCAGAGAGACATATAGGTCAATGTATCACTCTCATATCCTCTAAATATTCTATCTTCTGAATCCAATATATCACCATTTCCTAAAGGATCACGAGCGCTCAAATTTTCAAGTAGAAGGATAGACATGGAAGTTAATTTATCAGACTGAGTATGATTTTCACTGAAACAACACTTGGTATAGGATGAATGCATATTCATCTTCATCATATACGCTCATTGACGTAAAGAGCCTCGGTTAGATTTCGCCAGTCGTCTATATCTTGAGCTTTTAAAGAAATATACACAGGAATTGAATATCTGCAGTCTATATAATTCCTGCAAAAGTCATGAACATAATCGGTCGCGTGAATATAAAACTAATTAAGTAATTGAATTCAGGATAAGAGCATGGAAACATGAACGAAATTTGTGATTGAATTCAGGATAAAAGAGCATGGAAACATGAACGAAATTTGTGATTGAATTCAGGATAAAAGAGCATGGAAACATGAACGAAATTTGTGATTGAATTCAGGATAAAAGAGCATGGAAACATGAACGAAATTTGTGATTGAATTCAGGATAAAAGAGCATGGAAACATGAACGAAATTTGTGATTGAATTCAGGATAAAAGAGCATGGAAACATGAACGAAATTTGTGATTGAATTCAGGATAAAAGAGCATGGAAACATGAACGAAATTTGCGATTGAATTCAGGATAAAAGACCATGGTAACATGAACGAAATTTGTGATTGAATTCTGGATAAAAGAGCATGGAAACATGAACGAAATTTGTGATTGAATTCAGGATAAAAGACCATGGAAACATGAACGAAATTTGTGATTGAATTCAGGATAAAAGAGCATGGAAACATGAACGAAATTTGTGATTGAATTCAGGATAAAAGAGCATGGAAACATGAACGAAATTTGTGATTGAATTCAGGATAAAAGAGCATGGAAACATGAACGAAATTTGCGATTGAATTCAGGATAAAAGACCATGGTAACATGAACGAAATTTGTGATTGAATTCAGGATAAAAGACCATGGAAACATGAATGAAATTTGTGATTGAATTCAGGATAAAAGACCATGGTAACATGAACGAAATTTGTGATTGAATTCAGGATAAAAGAGCATGGAAACATGAACGAAATTTATGATTGAATTCAGGATAAAAGACCATGGAAACATGAACGAAATTTGTGATTGAATTCAGGATAAAAGACCATGGAAACATGAACGAAATTTGTGATTGAATTCAGGATAAAAGAGCATGGAAACATGAACGAAATTTGTGATTGAATTCAGGATAAAAGAGCATGGAAACATGAACGAAATTTGTGATTGAATTCAGGATAAAAGACCATGGTAACATGAACGAAATTTGCGATTGAATTCAGGATAAAAGAGCATGGAAACATGAACGATTTTGTGATTGAATTCAGGATAAAAATATGTAAACATGTGGTTAAGCCATTAACGCAATTTCAAGGGGGTGGAAGTAACAGATGCGTGGACGGGCAGACTAACTGAAAAGTATTAGTTTAAGACCATAATAACGATTAGAAGTTATACCAAATTTTAATACTTAAGGAATAAGAAAAAGATTATTAATTGATGTATTGGCTATTGGAGAAGAGCAACAGCTTTTTCCTTCGTATTAGTCTAAACTAGAGTAGCTAATCAAGGGTTGTTAATTCAAACGGAGTACATTTAGCAATGTAGGAGGAAGTGTCTAGTTGAGAGAGAGAGAGAGAGAGAGAGAGAGAGAGAGAGAGAGAGAGAGAGAGAGAGAGAGAGAGAGAGAGAGAGAGAGAATTTTACTTATGCCTTTGATAACTTTTAGACGAAAGGCAATAATGGTTTTAAAGTTTAAAGGCCGCTCATGAAGGGCAGAGGCAAGGTTCAGTGACATTGCCCTATCAAGCTGGACAATGCCCTATAGACTGACCATATATCATATGATCAGCGCCCAAGCCCCCTCTCCACCCAAGCTAGGACCAGGAAGGGCCAGGCGATGGCTGCTGATGACTCAAGAGATAGACCTATAGGCTTCCCCAAACCCCCCAACCTCAGCTCATGAGGATGGTAAGGTTGCAGACACTAATGGCACTAACGAGACTGAGTGGGACTCGAACCCCCGACTGGCAAACACCAGGAAGAGACGTTACCAATCAGGCCTCAACAACCCAATAGTTAAAAAAAAGGTAATTAACGATGTTGATGAGGTACACGAACATATATCTGAATATCAGATATACAATAAAATAAAAAAAAAAATAATTATAAAAAATACATCAAATTTTCATCATATCCTGGAAGAAATTACTCTGCTTCAAAAATTGTTCAATATACAAAATCATCATTATAAGAATTAAGACTTATCAACTTTAAAAAAATTTAATTTTCGCCCAAATTATCAGTAATGCGATAGTGTACAGCTGGCTTCATTAATTCCGGTACACTTCATTGGAGGCTAAGGAGACGATAGTGTACCAGCATTAATGAAGCCAACTGTACTAGCAAATGACTATAAACCGAGTCACTACAGGAGTTAAAACTTTAAAAATTCCTCAGATACAAATTAATAAAGATAAAACTTAGAATTATCAACATAAAAAAGGGGATATTTTAGCCTAATTTATCAGTAATACAGTTCTGTACCAGCAAAAGACTCTAAACCAAGTCACTACAGGAACTCGAACTTCAAAAATTCCTTAGATGCAAATTAATAAAAATAAAACCCAAGAATTATCAATATAAAAAAGGGGGTATTTTAGCCTAAGTTATCAGTAATACAGTTCTGTACTACCAAAAGACTCTAAACAGAGTCACTACAGGAGTTCAAACTTTAAAAATTTCCTCGGTAGAGAACAAATAATCAAGATAAGACTAAAGAAATAGCAACTTGAGACAGATTTTTCGCCTAAATTATCGGTAATACAGTTCTGTACTATCAAAAGACTCTAAACCGAGTCACTACAGGAGTTCAAACTTTAAAAATTTCCTCGGTAGAGAACAAATAATCAAGGTAAGAAATAGCAACTTGAGACAGATTTTTCGCCTAAATTATCGGTAATACAGTTCTGTACTATCAAAAGACTCTAAACCGAGTCACTACAGGAGTTCAAACTTTAAAAATTCCTCAGTAGAGAACAAATAATCAATATAAGACCAAAGAATGACCAACTTAAGACAGATTTTTCGCCTAAATTATCGGTAATACAGTTCTGTACTATCAAAAGACTTTAAACAGAGTCACTACAGGAGTTCAAACTTCAAAAATTCCTCAGATACAAAATAATCAAGATGAGACCTAAGAATTATCAACGTAAAAAAAAATTGAATTTTCGCCTACATTAATGGTAATACAGTTCTGTACTATCAAAACTCTCAGACGAGTACCTACAGCTCAAAACTAATTTAAGAATTCGTCAATTTGTTTCGGTGTTATCTTTAAATTGGCAAAAAATACAAATCCAGATCCAGAATCCGGATCCAGATAATCTCCACAATTTAATGGGGTCGTCCACTACCCGTGGAGAAAATTTCATCAAACTCCATCGAGTAGTTTTAACGTCATCCTGTCCACAGACAAACATAAAACCGCTCGATTTTATAACCCAGTTCGTTCGTTTATAACCTCCTTAGCGGAGGTAATAAATAGAAGCTTAGAGTACTCACCAACACACTTCCAGTTCCTTCTGTTCTTCGAAGATGGTGAAACGAACTGTGATCTAGAAAGCTTACGCTTAATCTCATCTCACTATACAAAATAAACATCTATCACCATCCCAAATACACGCGAACGGCGGTCGCTGACAGTTTAATAACGTAAGGAAAAAACTGTTTCACTATCAAGCTACTCTTCGTGGATGGTTAGAGCAAGTGATGTTGTGAACTAACCGGTTAAGTCTATGAGGGGCCGGCCGATGTCCAAGTAGTTGTCAACAAAGTATTTTGGTTTCTAGAATACAAATAAAAAACGTTGTATGAAGACTTAAGCAGGGTATACAAGGTCGGACGGTTCGTCGATCCCGGTTGTCGAACCCGGTTATCGAACCTACTTGTGAAAAAGTTCGAAGAGGTGGAGTCGGCCACAAATGCATAAGGTTTGTGGGCAATTAAGCCCAGCCCACAAAAGTCAGGTGAGAACAGACTTTCTTCCAAACGTTCGACGAACGGGTTCGACAACCAAGTATACGTTCGAACATCACTTCAAATACTTGTCTGTCGAACCGCGTTCGACGAACCGTCTGAACGTGTAAACCCGCCTTATAGTTGAGCTATTATGTTTCAGATAGTCTCAAGTCCCACGCTCTTTCTGAATGGGGATATCTTAACGTGATGAAACAGCTTGCATATTGCCATGATCAGCAAAGCTGTATTAGTCAGAGCCAACCATACTAGGTTGGTTTGCTGTGAGCGATCAGACGAAAATCTCCCATCATCACCAATCCGCACTGGCCAGCGTGGTGATGAAAACTGGCCAAGTCCCAGACTTGAATTGATATGTCTGAGGCCTTTGTCCTGCAGTGGAGTAGCAACGGATTCATTTGTTGATATTCTGTGTACGCGACCCGTCAAAAATGGCGGATAAATTTTTAGATAGATATGAATGAACAAAGATTCAACCATTCCCATCCCTCCCCCTTTCCTAACTATAACCTAGACCGTCACTACAAACACTACGGTTTCAGGATACCTTCTTTGGCCAGGGTAGGACTAATCCCTCTTCTCCTACCCTAGGGATGGGGAGACCTAGAGTTATACGTCTGGCAATGCCGCTAATCATCAACTTCTCCTCCCACGCCTATTGACGCAAGGGGCCTCGGTTAGATTTCGCCAGTCGTCTCTATCTTGAGATTTTAAATCAATACTTCTCCAATTATCACCTCCTACTTCACGTTTCATAGTCCTCTGCCATGTAGGCCTGGGTCTTCCAACTCTTCTAGTACCTTGTGGAGCCCAGTTGAATATATATATACATATATATACACATATATACATGTATGCATATATATAATATATATATATATATATATATAAAATATGTATATATATATCATATATATATATACATATATATATATATATATATATATATATATATATATATATATATATATATATATATATATATATATATATATATATATATACAGGAAGTACATCAATTGCAAAACTACATAACGATAGAAAATTCCGATTGAGAAAGGAGTTAGACAGGGAGACCCAATCTCTCCTAAATTATTCACAGCATGCCTAGAAGTTTTTAAAATTTTAGACTGGGAAAAGGTAAGAATTAATATTAATGGGGAATACCTTAACTTAAGATTTGCTGATGACAGTTGTGTTTAATGAATCAGGAGTGTTATCGTGAAAGATGTTAGTAGACTTGAATAAAGAAAGCAGAAAGGTAGGACTGATAATGAATGAGTAAAACTAAGATAATGTTCAATAAAAATGCAGAGACAACAAATAAAGGTTGTGAACGAACTTCTAGGGGATTGTTAATGAATATACATAATGTTCAATAAAAATGCAGAGACAACAAATAAGGGTTGTGGACGAACTTCTAGGGGATTGTTAATGTATATACATAATGTTCAATAAAAATGCAGAGACAACAAATAAGGGTTGTGGACGAACTTCTAGGGGATTGTTAATGTATATACATAATGTTCAATAAAAATGCAGAGACAACAAATAAGGGTTGTGGACGAACTTCTAGGGGATTGTTAATGTATATACATAATGTTCAATAAAAATGCAGAGACAACAAATAAGGGTTGTGGACGAACTTCTAGGGGATTGTTAATGTATATACATAATGTTCAATAAAAATGCAGAGACAACAAATAAGGGTTGTGGACGAACTTCTAGGGGATTGTTAATGTATATACATAATGTTCAATAAAAATGCAGAGACAACAAATAAGGGTTGTGGACGAACTTCTAGGGGATTGTTAATGTATATACATAATGTTCAATAAAAATGCAGAGACAACAAATAAGGGTTGTGGACGAACTTCTAGGGGATTGTTAATGTATATACATAATGTTCAATAAAAATGCAGAGACAACAAATAAGGGTTGTGGACGAACTTCTAGGGGATTGTTAATGTATATACATAATGTTCAATAAAAATGCAGAGACAACAAATAAGGGTTGTGGACGAACTTCTAGGGGATTGTTAATGTATATACATAATGTTCAATAAAAATGCAGAGACAACAAATAAGGGTTGTGGACGAACTTCTAGGGGATTGTTAATGTATATACATAATGTTCAATAAAAATGCAGAGACAACAAATAAGGGTTGTGGACGAACTTCTAGGGGATTGTTAATGTATATACATAATGTTCAATAAAAATGCAGAGACAACAAATAAGGGTTGTGGACGAACCTCTAGAGATTGTTAATGAATATACAATACATGCTTAGTGCAGACAGTAAATGTTTCCCCAAGACATGAGACCAAAATTAAAAGAAGGATAAGCATGGGATGGAGAGCTTTTGGTAAACAAAATTAAATTATGAAATGTAAAATCCCACTTCCTCTAAAAAGAAAAGGATTCAATCAGAAACTTGAAAGTTTACTAAAGGCTTAATACATAAACTAGTTACAATTCAGAGCTATGGAAAGAATATCGATGAGAATAAGGATAAGAGACAGAAAAAGAGCAACATGGATACGAGAGAAAACTAAAGTACAGAATATTCTTACAAAACGAAAGAATAAAAGATGGACATGGGAAGGACATATAATGAGAATATCGGATAATAAATGAAAATTAAAAAAGGAATAGGTCCCTGGAGATTGCAAAAGAAGCAGGGAAAAGAAGAGAAGACGATGGATTGACGACCTAAGAAAGACCATAATCAGACGCATGTGTAGAAGAACATGTCTGAGGCCTTTGTTCTGCAATGGACTATAGTCAATTTCTTTTAGCGATGCAGATTTGCACCGACTCGCAGCGGTGCCCCTTTTAGCTCGGAAAAGTTTCCTGATCGCTGATTGGTTGGACGAGATAATTCTAACCAATCAGCGATCAGGAAACTTTTCCGAGCTAAAAGGGCACCGCTGCGAGTCGGTGCAAATCTGATTTGCTAAAAGAAATTGACTATAGTAACTGCTAATGATGATATTTGCATAGACTCTCTCTAAACCAGTTTCAATTTCCAAAGAGTTCGCAAACCGAATGATTTCCTATGCTCGTTGCCATACGAATATATTACACAGCGCTGGGGACGTGTAGGCCATTCATCTCCATGGTACTCCTGGGAAGAGGTTGGAGCTAAATATATATATATATATATATATATATATATATATATATATATATATATATATATATATATATATATATATATAAAGGGAGAAATAAAACTTGGAAAGGAGTGTTGGTGCAGAGCCGGGTGTAGGAGGCCACTCGGGGGGAGATCATAGGCCAATAACCTTATTAGAACCATTTATACGGTTTCTTTTAGTACTATAGTTATTATTATTATTATCATTATTATTATTATTATTATTATTCCTGTTTGTTTTATCATTTATGTTGTGGTTCTCGCACTAGTTAATTAGTATCATTAAAACTAATAAACTAAAAGAATAAGGTTATGATGGTGTAGAGTGGACCTCCAAATCATACGAGTTCCTGCTATTATAACCATTTTAATGTATATTTATAATATCTTGCTATAAGAGAGAGAGAGAGAGAGAGAGAGAGAGAGAGAGAGAGAGAGAGAGAGAGAGAGAGAGAGAGAGAGAGAGAGAGAGAGAGTTTTCCAAATTGCCTTAGAGTCTGCAATCACGCTACCCAATTTTTAAGAATCTTGATTCTTTACAACGAAGAAAAATGACAAAAATGTGGAATAAATATTTACCAATATCAAAATGAAAATAGCAATTGAAAACTAAGTAAAGTTGATTATTAAACAGAACTTGTTGAATGCTTATTACACCTTTTGTAAGGATAATATCATAAGACCAATATCCGGTAGGTTGTTGTACGACAACTCGCCAATCAATGAAGAACTCATGGTAGTGTCGACCTGCCAGTTGTATGATAATGATTCCTATTTTCCTAATTTCCTTTCCATTTCGATATAACATTTAGCTTTATGATAGCCGTGATTGAAAATTGATAATAAATAAGGAACGTGTCGTATATATAATTAATGAGATCAATGAGATGGAATTATGTAAGTCATTTAAGAGAGGAAAATGGTTAAAAAACGCAAAATAGCATCTATGTAGCCCTCATGTCGACTGGCAATTGCTTGGATGGATTAGTATAGAAAAGGGTCTACCTGTGGTTGCATAGTGTGTTAATGTAGCTATGGAAATACTATTCTAGGGCGAGGTATAACAGTTCTACATAGTAAAATAATAACTAAATACTAAGTAAATAGTGTAAATATTAAGTATTTCATCGTTGTCATTTGAAACAGTCACATGGAAAACAAAGGCAGAATTGTCACGAAGATACTAGCTCACGTAATCTAGTAAATGCGTATGTTGAATAAATTCTCATTTTTTAACTTGAAGGTGGAAATTTGATAAAATCTACGGGATGTAAATGAAAATATAGAAAAGATATGGGAATTAGCTGTGTGGATTTTCAAAGGTAAAATATTAATTCTTTTTATATTTTAATTAGATCTATAGTAAAAGTAGTGCCTAAACCCCAAGATTTTAATAGTGGTAAAACTATGTATATATATATACATATATATATTAGATATATATATATAAATATATATACATATATATATATATATATATATATATATATATATATATATATATATAAATATATATATATATATATATATATATAAATATATGTATATATATAAATGTATATATATATAAATATATGTATGTATATATATATATATATATATATATATATATATATATATATATATATAAATATATATATATATAAATATATATATAAATATATATATATATATATATATATATATATATATATATATATATAATTATATAAATAAATATATATATATATATATATATATATATATAAATATATATATATGTGTGTGTGTGTCTGAGTATTTATATATATATATATATATATATATATATATATATATATATATATATATATATATATACAGATATATATATATATATATATGTATATATATACATATATATGTGTGTGAGTATAGATAAACATTTATATACAGTAGGCCTACATAAAGAAAAAAATAAAACACTAAGTGAATCGTAACTAGTTTCATCTATACGGCATGTTCAAGAGGACTGATTCATTAATATATTTTGTTTACAATATACAGTGTTTGGTACAGTGAAGATATGAACCGACACACAAACATTTTTAGAACAAAACATCAGAAAAAACATGCTTCTTGGGTGGAGCTCATATCCTATTAGCTAGGGGGTATCGGTTAAAGGACAAACACAGTTGTCCTATACTCAATTTTTTTAATGAGGCGCATTTGCACCATCTCGCAGGGGTGCCCTTTTAGCTCGGAAAAGTTTCCTGCTATCTGATTGGTGAGAATTATCTTTTCCAACCAATCAGCGATCAGGAAACATTTCCGAGCTAAAAGGGCACCCCTGCGAGTCGGTGCAAATCTGCCTCACTAAAAAGAATTGATTATAGTGTTTATTTAGGCCTTTCAATAGTTTGCCTACAGTGTCTTTATATCAACATGGGTTAATCTTAAATCATTTCTCTTATCGATGTATTTACAAAAAAACATTCACATATGTATAACCTACATACATATACACAGATGCATACATATCCATTTTCATACATATGTATATTGTATACATATGTGTGCATATACATATGCATATATATATATGTATATATATATGTATGTATATATATATATATATATATATATATATATATATATATATATATATGTACATATATATATATATATATATATATATATATATATATGCATATATACATATATATATATATATATATATATATATATATATATATATATGCATATATATATATGTGTGTGTGTGTATATATATGTCTATATATATATATATATATATATATATATATATATATATATATATATATATTCCTGGTTTGGATACACCCAACACAAACACACTTGAATATAAGGATATATAAAGCCTAATGAATACTAATACACCAGACATTTTGGTCATTAGCACACATTTAGTGTAAATCAAAATTACAACTAGACCCCCTGTCAAATATATGCATATTCTTTTTAGAATATACAAATAATTCATCTGAGATCAAACTTTTTTTTCAGGTTATTAGCAATACTTTATTAATTGGGAAAAAGCACAAAGTCCAGTAATTCCATAAAAAAAAAAGCAAATTCTTCCCCCAAAGTGTCTTTGTTCATTACTGGGTGCGGTGAATCACATAGATGGAGAAGTACAGCCAGGCCACATACACTGGGAAAACTGACGAAGGCTGAGAGGACATTCGTGAACAAGCTAGAGAAACACACAAAGTGAATAGGGATTCACAACTGAAAGTTAACCAGAATGGGCAAAGACGATAGCAGAGATAACGGAGGGGACAGCGGCATGGGACGGAGCTCGGCCGAAGAGAGCTCCTTGCGCTCAACCAGTGGGACAGACACTCTGAGTCCTGAGAGTAGGGACATTCCGGCCATCAAGAAAGGCTGGGTGAAAAGCGCTGCCACCAGTGACGATGAAGGCAGCAGAGGCCCAGGAGGGAAGTCCACTAAGGCAGGGGTTACGGGCAAGAAGGATGAGATGGCCAAGCTGCAAAAAGAGCTAGACCAAGAGATCAGATATAGGTAAGTTGTACGCTGCACAGAGGTCCTCCAATCTTAAGCCCTGTGAATATTTCCTTGGCACTGGTGTGAGGTTTGAGTTTGTGCATCATGTTTAGTTTTTTTCTTCAACGTATTTTTCACCCATATGCAAACATTGGTTTGATGAAATGTTACTCTCATGGGAATGCCTGATACTATTCAGATTTGATTGAAAAAACAAAATACGTAAAGTGAATGTTAATCTAGTAGACATCTAATTTGTTCTGTTGTGAATATATGAATTCCTTTTACCATAATACACACTTGCATGATCCTTGTGTCTTAATACTTTCCTACCCTCCTCTCCCAACCCTTTCACACTTCTCTGTTCTATCACTTCCATCTAAATACCCCTCAAACCACAAAGGGCCACAATGGAACAGCTTTGGCTCATCAAGAGATACCTGGCCAGCAAGGAACTGTAAGTCATACCTATAATGAATCCTTTAAGCACACGCTTACGGCAACTACTGCTTTCCGGATACAAATAAATCATGCTTTCTAGATGTACATTACCTATTGGCTTGCTATCTTGCTTGGAATAGCCAGTGTTCCAATTTAAAAGAAAGATCTTTTCTTAGCTATGCACAAGGAAAATGGTGGAGATTGGGCTACAAGCATGTCTGATACTGTGTAATGTTTCAGCGTAGTCCAGCACCGTTTGAATGGTAAGCGCATTAAACTTGAAACACTGTTTAAAGGTAAAATACACTGCCAAATAGGGGTTCACAGATCTGAGTTTCTTTAAGAATTCAACGAGAGTACTTTGAAATGTCCATCACCCATCTGTTGTCGGGGGTTCATTTCTTTGATGTTTCAAGCAATCTCCTGTTCCTGCATTGTTATTTTGACTGGTTTAATTCCAGTGAGTTTTGTCTTTTATTTTCCTTCCTGTTTTTGGCCTCATTTAAATTTTTTTTATAGAAGGCTTTAACATCTGATTGGGATTTTTTACCATTTTGTTTAATTATCCTATAGACATTTCTTTCAGTATCACTGCCTCAAACTTAAGCTATTCCTTTTTTAGTCGTAGCATATTTCCCCTCTGGTTTTTTTTTTCTTTTTGTAAGATTGTTTCATACTTTTTTTATGAGGCAAGCTTGGCATACCATAGCATTTTTCTGCCAAGACCCTTGACTGGAACTACCTTGCTGTTCCTCCAGCCACCTGTATTATGAGGTTTTACTTTCTGGGCACCTCTGCTCTGTCCAGGAAAACCATACATCATGCAAAGGAAACTTTCCTCGTCAGGGATGCACAGCCTGTGACAAATCTTTTTTCTACTTTTAAACCAATGCTCACAGAATCCTTCTGACACTCATGAAAACATCATCAGTTACAAGCAAGGTAGGTAAAGCTTTAACTTATTGCTTATATTTTGTTGCTATTTGTTACCTTACTTCGTTTCTTTTAGGCTTCTTGTTCCCTCATACCACTTTCTCTTGGGTGCTATGGTTATATCTTACCTATTTTAATCTAGAGTTTTAGCTTTTGATTTTTTCGTAAGAAAGATATAGAATAATAATCAGCAATTCTCTTTCTCCTCACAGTATTTTGCCAATTCTTGTACATTAGCATAGCTGAAAATATTGACTTCCTGCCAAAGAGTGATACTTTTGCCATTTTAGATCAGAGATTTTCTGAATAACCTCTATTTCACTCCTCTCTCATATTAAGTACTATGTAGGGTATTCTTTGTCTCCTTACTCAAGCATGACAGTAATTTTTACCCCTTCCTTACTGTACTTTTTATTGGTTCTAATAGCACTATCTCCTTAGTGTCATTACCCCCATATTATTGTAACACCAGGTTACTCTTCATATGGAATTACTTGATCTAAAATCATCCTTAGAATAAATCACATCCTCATCTTACAAGAAAAAGTTTGCAAAACATGAGTTAAGACATTTCAAAGAGATTTAGTTAATGGGACGGTTCTGAAATGAATAATCATCACTTCTGAAGACTACATTGTATTATTTCACCAAAAATCTAAAGGAGTTCTTGGGTCCTGGTGTTTTTTTACCAAAATTTTATAGATGCTGTTTGGCAAAAGCCCCACTGCTTCTTGTTATAGTTTACTACTCATAAACATAAAACCATTCACTTCAGATCGTACAATTGAGTTAAAAGAGTTCTGTCATACAACAGATTATCATGTCTTTAATCCCAGTCTCTTCGCAAACTAAACAAACTGAGTACATTTTATATCAAGTCTCACGCTGAGTAGTGAACTTTGTCATCTTTCAATACTGCAGCGAGTTGTGGTGGCCTATTGGAAACGTCCCTGCATGGCGATCTGTTAGATGGGGGTTAAAGTCCCACCCAAGCTCAATAGCTTTTTGTAGTGTCTGCAACATCACCATCCTTGTGAGCTAAGGATAGGGCGTTTGGGGGGTGACTATAGGTCTACTTGCTGAGTCATCAGCAGTCATTGCCTTGCCATCCCTGGTTCTAACTTGGGTGGAGGGGGGGCTTGGGCGCTGATCTTATGTATATGGCTAGTCTCTAGGGCTGTACTGCTAGCTAGGGCACTGTCACTATCCCTTGCCTCTACCATTCATGAATGGCCTATAAACGCCCAATTCTTTGTTTCAAATTAGTCAAAATTTACTGGATAAAACACTTTCTGTACAAATTTAGTATATCCACTCGAATTTTCCAGTTAGTATGCAGGCTTATCACCAACCTGTTGATACATGTTTTTGCACAGGATAATTACAATCAGGGCGTCTGCTACACCAGAAGATACACAAACTTAGAAAGGTGAGCACTCCTTGATCATAAAAATTATTTAATATTCGTACCTGTAATGAAACAGTTAGTGATACAAACTTCTGCAGGATATTTCGTATTCGATATCTGTTAGTTTTCATATATTTTATTCATTTCCTTATTTCGTTTCCTCACTGGGCTGTTTTCCCTGTTGGGGCCCTTGGGTTTATAGCATCCTGCTTTTCCAACTAGGGTTGTAGATTGGGTAGTAATAATAATAATAATAATAATAATAATAATATTTTTTCCTTGTTGGAGCCCTTGGGCTTATAGCATCCTACTTTTCCAACTAGGATTGTAGCTTAGGTAATAATAATAATAATAATAGTAATAAAATAAGGATGATAATAAAAATAATAATAATAATAATAATAATAATAATAATAATAATATTAATGATAACAATAAAAAAATAATGATAAAATAATAATAATAATAATGATAATAATAAAATAATAATAATATAAATAATAACAATAACAACAATAATAATAAAATAAAAATAATAACAATAATAATAATAATGATGATAACGATACTACTACTACTACTACTACTACTAATAATAATAATAATAACAACAACAACACCCTCGGAAACACGATGCTTCTATGTTGTTAACCTAAGAGCTTGGAATGCAACAAGGAAGGCGGCAAAGATCGATCAAATCATTCCACGGGACGCAATGGCTCCCAGGTAACTCAGGTCGTTGGCCACGTGACCGGACAGGAGGGTCTAAATTACGTCTAGTTTTAGGGGTGAGGTGGCCGAGGTGGTGACGCCCCTGACTGGTGAACGCCAGACAGGGGTTAGACTCGTTCGAGTCCCGCTCAAACTCGTTTGTTTCTTTGGTCGCTGCAATCTCACCATCCTTGTGAGCCGGTAGCCTATAGGTCTATCTGCGGAGTCATCAGCAGCCATTTCCTGGCCCCCCTTGGTCCTAACTTGGGTGGAGAAGGGGGCTTGGGCGCTGATCATATGTCTATATGGTCAGTCGCCAGGGCATTGTCCTGCTTGATTGGGCAATGTCACTTCCTTGCCTCTGCTATTATTATTATTATCATTACTAGCTAAGCTACAGCCCTGGTTTCAAAAACAGGATGCTATAAGCCCTAGGGTTCCAACAGGGAAAAACAGCCATGTGAGGAAAGGAAATAAGGAAATAAATAAACTACAAGAGGACTGATAAATAATATAAAATGTTTTAAGAACAGTAATAACATTAGAATAGATCTTTCATATATAAATTATAAAATTTAAAATAACAAGAGAAAGAGAAATAAGAAATAAAAGTTTGCCCGTGTGTACCCTCAAGCAAGAAAGTTTGTCGGGGTTGCTGATCAAGTGAATATCCTAATTCTAGTTACTTTATAGCCTAATGTTGGCAGTTGAAGAGCTGAGTTTACTCACTGTATAGATTTTCCATCAGTAGGATTACATAATCACCTATGTATGAAGGTTTATGTAAGTTACAGTCAATGCCAGCTAAAGGTCAGGGCTGGTCAATCGAATTTCTGTCTTGGGTTAGAGTTCTCTTGGTTGAGGGTACACTCGGGCACACTATTCCATCTTATTTCTCTTCCTCTTGTTTCGTTAAACTTTTATAGTTTATATTGGAAATAATTATTTTAATGTTGTTACTGTTCTTAAAATATTCTATTTTTTCTTGTTTCCTATCTTCACTGGGCTATTTTTCCCTGTTGGAGCCCTTGGGGTTATAGCATCTTGCTTTTCCAACTAGGTTGTAGCTTAGCTAATAATAATAATAATAATAATAATAATAATAATAATAATAATGTAATTGTTCAGTGGCTACTTTCCTCTTGGTAAAGGTAGAAGAGACTCTTTAGCAGATCTTCTAGGAGAAGAATACTCCAAAATTAAACCATTGTTCTCTAGTCTCGGGTAGTCCCATAGCCTCTGAACCATGGCCTTCCACTGTCTTGGATTAGAGTTCTCTTGCTTGAGAGTACACTCGGAATGCTGTTCTATCCTATTTCTCCTTCTCTCTTTTTTATTTTTGAGTTTTTATAGTTTATATGTAATGGACCTAATTTAAAGTTATTATGTTCTTGAAATATTTCATTTTGATTGTCTATTCTTCTCTTGCACAATATTTATTTCCTAGTTTACTTTCCTCACTGGGCTATTTTTCTCTGTTTCAGCCCTTTGGCTTTTTGCCTCTCCAACTAGCTTTATAGCCTAGCTTATTATAATAATAATAATAATAATAATAATACTCTTTCCCATGAAGTGGGCAATTTGGATTGATGAACTAGGCGCAGGGAGAAACGACAGAAATAAAAAAGTTTAGGAACAACTGCAAAATACTCAATATTTTTTAAATGAGGCACATATGCACTGACTCACAGGGATGCCCTTTTAGTAAGGAAAACTTTCCTGCTAGCTGATTGTTTAGAATTATTTTGTCCAATTATTCAGCTAGAAGGAAACTTTTGCACCGACTTGCAGGGATGCCCTTTTAGCTTGGAATTTTCCTGCTAGCTGATTGGTTAGAATTATTTTGTCCAACCATTCAGCTAGTAGGAAACTTTTGCACTGAATAACAGGGATGCCCTTTTAGCTCTGAAAAGTTTCCTACTAGCTGATTGGTTAGAATTATCTTGTCCAACCAATTAGTTAGTAGGAAACTTTTCCAAGCTAAAAGGGCACCCCTGCGAGTCAGTGCAAATGTGCCTTATTAAAAAAATTGACTATCGTGAGAAATGCAATCCTGGTCCAAGGTTTCGATAAAACATTTCTGAAAGGTCATTCACTGAACTACTCCACTGAAATGGGGTGGTGCTAATAGCCAACTGATTTGAGCAGTGGACAGTCAAGATCCCTGACACACCTCGCTCGATATTGGTGCACCCTGTCACACCCATACTTCGCGGCGAGAGACCAAACAGATAGCGTAGGGAGCTACGGCAGAGGTTGGTGTGAGGGCTGAACGCAGGAACTATCCGGGTGCACTTCTTTACAGGCAGGTCTACCAGGAATTCCTGTGTCCAACTGTACTTTTGAGATTATCCATGACTCCCATTATAGTTAAACTGTTCTTTAAATTTTCTTTACTGAATTTCCAATTTTATAAATCTGCATCACGTACCGCTTACTTGCACAGTATGCCATTACGCGTTAGGTAAGTACAGTTATTTTCTCATGGTTAGTCTGCCTGGTATGATAGAATCATTCTTATATATAATAAAATTTGTAGATCAGCATGTTCCCTAGGGGCCTTTACATTTTTTTTTAATTCATTGTCTGCATAAATTCATTGTACTTACTCTTTTTTTCTATAACTTCTATACTATCTAAGCTATTGTACTATACTGTAGCTACAAAGGTTTGAGACTTGGAAATTACGTCTGTTGCCATTTCTTAAGCCATTTCATTCCTATCATGGAAACGTGGCAGGGCCGCGAAACATTGGCAAGTCATTAGACCTGTTGCCATCTCTTATGCCATATCATTCCTATCTTAGAAACGTGGCAGCGCCACGAAACATTGGCAAGTCATTAGAGCTGTTGCCATCTCTTATGCCATATCATTCCTATCTTGGAAATGTGGCAGCGCCGCAAATCCCTTGCAAGTCTCAATTCTAAGTGGCTAGACTAGGATGGGCTGGCGGATTTTCATTTGCCTTGCAAGTTGCATCATGACGATGAAAGTAACCAATTAAAAATCATTTCTTGAGTTCTTATTGCATCTGGGATTGTAAATAGCTTTGTTTAGATTTTCTCTTCATGAAATGACATTTACAATGTTGATGTCATGCAATCAATTAAAAGTTGAGGTTAGTTCTAACATAACAAATAAAACTAGTTGGAGTTTTGATAAAGCATGATTCAATCTAAAAGTAAAATTAAAATTAATTGATTTTGATTGCTTATGCAGTACTAATACCATTTTTTTTTAAATTCATTCATTAATGGAAATGATTCCATACATACTAACTCCCATTCTTTTATTACCACTTTATAAAAAATACAAAAAACGGCTACTACTCCTGTCAATTCGCCTCGATCAGAGATACCATTCAGTGGTCTGTCGGAGTGTTGCAACAGAGTGTGGATGAACTGCAAAAACAGCTGGAAGCCGTAAAAAAAGGAGAGGATTTTGGTAAGCAACTATTCTGGCTATGTTACCCCCCCCCCCCCTATCAGCCTAGTATTTTCCTTGGAGCCACCCTAACCTTTATTAGTGAATGCTTACATTACTATTTGTATATATCCTTCATTAGTGGACACTTTAGTACTACTTGTATATATCCTTTATTAGTGAACGCTTATGCTGGGATCACACTTGGGCACTACGGCCATGGTGATGTTGCGAGATGTTGATTTTAGCAAAATTTTGAGCATATCGCCACACATTTCCATTCATCCCGGGTATGTTTCGCGCCAAATCCCATGGACTGAGATGAGCATCGTCACATGTGCGATACATTCCTGGTTACCACACGCTGTCACAACACTGGCGGACAGAATGAAACCTGCTCCATTTTTTCGCCTAGTGTACAATGATGGTCGGGCACCTTCAATACAACGCGTGCAAGGAGATAACGCATCACATTATCAGTGTTCTGTTTCGCTGTCATTGCTAACCTAATCGCCTCTCAAAACTATATATGCGATATATCTCCCTATGGGAGACGGGGCACCATGAATCACTGCGCATGCGTTCAGCGCTGATACGTAAAGTGAGAGAGAGAGAGAGAGAGAGAATACTTTGTCATATTTGAAATAAAATATAAAGCCTGAACATCGTAACAAAGGAAATATATTTGGGCGGAAACAAACTTTGGTTTTTACGATATAAAATGCTTTAGTGGATTGGTGAAAAACTTTTAATATACGGGAGTCCTGTGGATCACGCATGCCTTGATCCGTATCGCACATATATCGTGTACACAAAGATCACCAGCGCAAAGTGCCCGACCAATTGAGATGTCGTAACTTGCCCACTGTGATGTATGCCACAGTGTCCTGCGTTTCGAAAAATATGTGCTCAAAAAAATCGTCTGAAAGCGCCTGCGATATTCAAATTCTCGGGATTTTTCCATATCTCCTCTGATCGCCAAGGCGTATCGCCCAAGTGTGTTCCCAGCTTTATAGTAGTACTCTATACATCCTTTATTAGTGAACGCTTATGATACCATCCTTTATAAATTATATTTGAAATACGCCTAATAACAACGAGGAATTAACATTTTATTTCAGGCAGCGAATACAAGTTACGATACGAAACACAGCTTGAGCTGAACGCCAAGTTGGAAGAGCAGACGGCTTGGTATGTTGATGAGATTGACAAGACTAAAGAAAAGATGAAACAAGGTGAGTATATGCATACAAGAAAACATATAAGCATACATTCATATATGGAGCTATGTATACTGTACACAATTAAATTTGAAGGACAAAGACCCAGAGGACAGAAAAGGAGGTGGCCATGAATGGTGAATTGTGTGATATTAATCCAGGAAAGGGCCTCCCTTAGGGCAGAACACTACAGTATAGTAGTACTTTGAGTACCTATATAGGTATTTTATATAGGTACTCTAGTATTACTAGTACTACTGTACACACACACACACACAAACATATATATATATATATATATATATATAATATATATATATATATATATATATATATATATATATATATATATATACATATATATATATACAGGGTGTCAATATAATGTATCCACTCTTTGGATTGTTACAACCTCTTCAATTTATTGATATGAACGTGGAAAACAGATTCTTTTTTTAACATTCTCAAATTGCCCCATGTATCCTTACTTTTTCACTGTGCATTGTTTCTCTCCAGTGAATCTGTTTTCCACGTTAATATCAATATATTGAACAAGTTGTAACAATCCAAAGAGTGTATACATTATTTTGGGACACCCTGTATGTGTGTGTGCGTGTGTGTGTATTTAGTAGTTTGGTTTTTTCCTGGTCAATTCCCTTATATTTCAGTTAATCTATTTCTCTTTTAAAATCTACCTAATTTTTTACAGTTTCCAACCAAATCCTAGTCATATATTAGCCTTTATCACAGTAGCATGCGTTTTAGCATCATTTCGGTGCCAAATTCTGAACAAAAATTAGTTGCAAATGTTAGTTTAAAACGGTACCACACGAGCTAATTATTTCTTCATCTTGATGTGCCTTCTTCTCAGTAGACACCAAAAAGGCAGAGTTATTTGACACTGTAATGAGAAGTTTTCTTCCTCCACAGAACATTATATATGTATTAAATCAAATTTATTTAGTAAATCAGTGGAAAATTCAAGGCCAAAGATTAATTGCTAACTTTTTTTCGCATAAATTTACACGTAGCATCTTACATGCTATGGGGTCTGACTCAATCTCATACTAACAGTAATTTTTAAAAATTTTTTAATAGACTTGTTGCTCCTGAAATATACTATGCAATACAACTACTTGCCAAGATCACTAACACCTCTTTAGCAGATATTAGACTTGAGATGCGTTTAGTTGGGCAGACCATCTGAAAAGCGTTTTTTTTGTTACTGTAGCAAAGGGATTTGTACTGTCCTTTGAAGTGTAGGATATGCATAAATTTAGGGTTGTCATTAATACTGACTACTTCTCGTAAAGTTTAGTGGAAAGATGCAATAGTATATGCTCATATGACGTCTCCTTCAGGAAGTCACCCTGCAACTTAGATGATTTTTTATCTTGCTACTTATACAATTTAACCTGCTTGGTAAATAGTTCAGTTAGGAGTTATGTAAATACATAGATAGAATCCTTTGTCTACTTTCTTGATCCTTGCTCATACTATGTAAATGTTGATCTGCCACTTCATTCCACATTTTAATTACATCTATTCAGGAGCATGCACACTCAGTCACACAGAAAAAATCTTAGTTTCTAGATTTCAAAACTAGCATGGTCTTCATAATGTAGTACAGTAGAAGATAGGTAGTTCGTGGTTATTTTCAATAAAATATCATGCCTTATTTAGACTCCTTCTGCTCTGCACGTAATTTGTTAGTACATCTGGTTGATTAACTACTTATGACAGATCTGCCAGTGTTGGGTATATACCATATACTTTGTTCAGTTCATAGTTTGTAAATGTATCACATCTATAGTACTAATGTTCAAGATTAGTGGGCCACCTACAGTGTACGTTGTACAGTACTGTACATTGAAAGCATTGATTCCTCCTTTAATTCTCATCTGTATCTTTAGTCTGCACTAGAGTACCTATATATGTATAGGTACTCTAGTCTGCACTACCTTAGCTGAACACCTCTTACTAACTTGTGCTCATTTTTACCTATCATTTAAACAGATCCAGGGGCCTAGTACTATCCAAAGTCTAAATGTTTCATTAAATCATCTATTTGAATAAAAATGATTAATGGCAATCTTGTTTATATACATTCCATAATATTGTGTAAGAACCAATTGCCAATGAGTCATATTTTGACTTCATTATTAGTTTCTGAAGTAAAATGATGGTAACACCCATAGTTAGCATAGCTTTGTAACATACAGAGTTATATTATGTTGCACGTTTGTTCTCGGTAACCTCTGCATTAAGTCTATATTTTTTCATTTTGGTAAGATGATATCTGGCGTTGAATAATAGGCCTATATTGCTTTTATTTAATAAAGACAGTGTTGGTCAACGTATTTGTGATCTCATGGTACGATTATATCTTCACCATAATCAATAATTACAGTTTTAGTTTTATGGAACAATCCTACAAATTATTTATACACTTCAGCCAATATAATCTTACCAAACACCCATTCTAAGCAATTGTAGAATTAGATAATAATGTAGATACTGTATATACCTACAGCACTATGTTTTTTTACTAACTTCCTCTCCTTGTCTCATACTTTTTCATACAGCCTACCAGAGGATTCAGTATGGTGTCACGACTCTATGTGAGTTGTTTCCGCCCACCCGCTTGTGCTGCTTTCTCTGTAGTTTCTCACATCTTAATGTTCCAAGGTTCATGAAGTCATCCATTCGAAATTCTAGTTATGACGTATAATGACGTCATCACTAGATTTT
>NC_090748.1:97474115-97479115 GCF_036898095.1 Palaemon carinicauda
CCTACATATGGTGGACTTTTTTTTTTCTAAAGTAAATGTCGAAAATATTCTCTTATGTTTTCGTCGTTAAAGTTTTGATGATGCCTGCAGAGAGAGAGAGAGAGAGAGAGCCTTACCTTATTGCCTTATTTTTTGTTTGGGTTCCCCCAGGTCCCTCAGTGTGAGGCACCTCGTATATCCACCAGAGAGTTGCTAATACATCTTCCGGTGTATTTTGCATCTTCCAGTCTTGGATGGTCTGGGATGCATCTTAGGTATTTATCGAGCTGATTTTTAAATGCATCTACGCTCACTCCTGATATGTTTCTTAGATGAGCTGGCAGCACATTAAATAGTCGCTGCATTATCGATGCTGGTGCGTAGTGGATTAATGTCCTGTGCGCCTTTCTCAGTTTACCTGGAATGCTTTTTGGCACTATTAATCTACCTCGGCTTGCTCTTTCTGATACTTTAAGCTCCATGATGTTTTCAGCAATTCCTTCTATTTGCTTCCATGCTTGTATTATCATGTAGCGTTCTCTTCTCCTTTCTAGACTGTATAGTTTTAAAAATTGCAGTCTTTCCCAGTAATCAAGGTCCTTAACTTCTTCTATTCTAGCAGTATAGGACCTTTGTACACTCTCTATTTGCGCAATATCCTTTTGGTAGTGTGGGTACCATATCACATTGCAGTACTCGAGTGTACTACGCACATAAGTTTTGTAAAGCATAATCATGTGTTCAGCTTTTCTTGTTTTAAAGTGTCTGAATAACATTCCCATTTTTGCTTTACATTTAGCCAACAGTGTTGCTATTTGGTCGTTGCATAACATATTCCTATTTAAAATTACACCAAGGTCTTTAATTGCTTCCTTGTTTGTGATTGTCTCATTATTAGGTCCCTTGTATGCATACACCATTCCTTCTCTGTTTCCATAATTTATTGATTCGAATTTATCGGAGTTAAATACCATCCTATTTATCTCCGCCCATTCATATATTTTGTTTAGATCTCTTTGTAGTGAGTTCCTATCTTCATCACAAGCAATTTCTCTACTTATTCTTGTGTCATCGGCGAAACTTCTCACTACGGAGTTTTCAACATCACAGTCTATGTCTGAGATCATAATAACAAATAGCAGTGCAGCTAATACCGTACCTTGGGGCACACCAGATATTACCTGGGCTTCATCTGATTTCTCATCATTTGCAACCACTATCTGTTTTCTGTTTTGCAGGAATTCTTTTACCCATTTTCCTATCTTTCCCACAATATTATGCTTTCTCATTTTTTTCTCCAATATGTTATGGTCTACCTTGTCAAAGGCTTTTGCAAAATCTAGATAGATCACATCTGTGTCTTTTTCATTTATCATATTATTGTATATGTTTTCATAGTGAGCTATCAGTTGGGTCTGTGTACTTTTTCCAGGTACGAAACCGTGTTGACCCATATTAAACAAATTATTTTTGACCAAATGGTTCATTATTTTCTTTTTTATTACCCTCTCATACACTTTCATAATATTTGATGTTAGACTAACAGGTCTATAATTGCTTGCCTCTAGTCTTGATCCACTTTTGAAGATAGGGGTTATATAAGCTAATTTATGTTTAACATATATCTCGCTCATATCTATACTCTGTCTTAGCAGTATTGCAAGTGGCTTCGCGATAGTGTTTGCAGTTTTTTTTAACAAAATCGCTGGAACTCCATCTGGTCCGGCTGCCGATCCATTTTTAATTTCGTTTATAGCCGTGACAATATCTGCTTCATTAATATCTATATCCGTTAGATATTCAACATTTTCTTCTCTCATTTCTGTTTCATTATTCTCATTCGCAATTCTTGGCGTGAACTCACTCTCATATTTTTCTGCTAATATGTTGCATATTTCCTTTTTTTCATTCGTTAGCCGTCCTTCAATTCTTAGAGGGCCTATTTCTATTCTCCTTTTATTCATCTTTTTTGCATAGGAGTAAAGTACTTTGGGGTTTCTTTTTATATTTTGAAGTGTCCTTTCTTCTAAGTCCCTTTTTTCATTTTCTTTCGACTGTATAATCTTTTGTTCTGCATTTTCTATCTTACATTTTATTTCCCTCATTTTCCACACATTTTTTTCTTTTGCAAGATTTTTCTTCCACTTTTTAATTTTCTGAAATAAGATCCTTCTGTCTCTTGGTATGCACGTCTTTTGTTTATTGTTTTTTTTCGGTACATATTTTTCAACAATTTTCTCCAGTATTTTGTACAGTATATCCGTATTTACCTGTATATTATCACTTATAAATACATTTTTCCATTCTTTATTCAGTTCTTCATTTATTTCTGACCATTTTATATTCTTACTGTAAAAGTTATATTTTCCATATCCTTCCCAAAGTTTTGTGCTTTTATTAATTCTGTGATCACTTGCTTTGGAATGAACTATCAATTCTATGACATTGTGGTCTGAAATTCCCGTGTTATACACTATTATTTCTTTAACAGAGAGAGAGAGAGAGAGAGAGAGAGAGAGAGAGAGTATACTTTACGTATACATATATAAACACACATTTATATACATATATATATATATATATATATATATATATATATATATATATATATATATATATATATGTAACAAACTCAGCAGGTTCTCGCCCAACGTAGGACAAAGGCCTCAGATATGTCTTTATTCATATCGGGGGTTTGGCCACTTTCATCACCACTGTACCAACCGTGTGTCACACGATCGTACATAGTTCATTTTGTGTATATATTATGCTTGTATCTTCGCTCTTCCTTCGCACTAAAAAGAACCTGAATAAACATGTCTGTTTTTCTCAATAGTAACGGTGTCGATTTTTGAACATGAAAATTCTTGTTGCTTTGAGATTTTGTAAATAAAGGAGAGTGTTCTACAATAAACTCACTCAGTTGCTTTTATCCTGCCTTTGAGTCACAACTTTCTCTCGGCCCGTCACACCACGCTAGCCTCTGCAGATTAGTGATGGTGGAAGACTTTAGTCTGATCGCTCACAGCAAATAATTCTATTAAGGGTGACAGCTCCACAAGGGACTAGAAGAGTTGGAAGACCCTGGCCTACATGGCTGAGGACTATGAAGCGCGAAGTGGGAGATGATGAATGGAGAAGTACTGAATAAAAAGCTCAAGATAGAGACGATTGGCGAAATCTAACCGAGGCCCTTTGCGTCAATAGGCATAGGAGGAGATGATGGATAATGATACATACATATACCTATAACATACATACATACATATATACACATATATATGTATGTATATAAACAAATATATATATGTATGTATGTAAATATATACATATATATGTATATATACATATATATATATATATATATATATATATTTATAAATATATATATACATATATATATATATATATATATATATATATATATATTTATAAATATATATATATATATATATATATATATATATATATATATATATATATATATATATATATATACATATATATATACATATATATATAATTTTATCACTAACACGCTATTTTTCAAACCCACAAATACCCTCTGATATCGAATGAGCTACAGTCTAACATTTACCCTCATTTCTGTCAGCTTTAGGTTCGAATCCTTGGCCGAGCATAAATATCTATCACAAAAGCAATTTCCCTATGGGCCTGTGACCCTTCAATAGCGAATTCACTATTGAAGGGTCTTTGTGGCTTATTTGAAAAAAAAAAAATGAAAATCAAGATTATTAGTTCTCAAGTCTTGGGTAGTGGCCATAGGCTCTGTAGCCTACCATAGTCTTGCACTGTCTTGGGTTAGAGTTATTATGCTTGAGGGTACACTCAGGAACACTAAATTATATGTTTTTATTTCCTTTCCGCACTGGGCTATTTTCTTTGTTGGAAACCTTGGGCGTGAAGCATCTTGCTTTTCCATACATATACTGGTATTCACAACAGTATATATATATATATATATATATATATATATATATATATATATATATACATATATATATAAGTGTGTGTGTATACATATATATATACTGTATATATACAGTATATATATATATATATATATATATATATATATATATATATATATATATATATATATACACTGATATACACAACAGTGTATATATATACACACTGATATACACAACAGTATATATATATATATATATATATATATATATATATATATACATATATATATATATATATATATATATATATATATATATATATATATGTGTGTGTGTGTATATATACATACATATACTGTATATATACACACACATGACTAGTTCAAGCATGATACGTAAATTCTTATTCTGTTAGTTAACTTCGCATGTAGAAAAGTATACATCTATATACATGAGCGTATGTATCAATCAACTCCAATTATTCAACACACTCAAAGAATAAGCTTCTAATGACAGAAATTGCCTCTATCACGCGACTGCTATACCACCTTTCTCTGAGTTATCATCAATATTCTATTTTTAGTGCGACGAGAAAGTGAAGCCAGGCATATGATCTGTTTGTATACCTTTGCGTGATTACTCCTATTTCGCCTCGCATTGAAGAATTATAACTTAGATTTAAGAAAGACGGATAAGATATTTAGATTTCCCAGTCGCCATAACCCACTGATGACGTCACTGGGCCAAAGCTTTGGCTGATACGTATTCTTAAACAGCGACGTTATCCCTTGTGATATTCGTAAGAACCATGTATAAACATTACAGCGAAAAGCAATATTTTTTTTATTTATTCTTTCAAATAAAAGCAAATACTCACGTAAAGTAGGAATTCCACGAAGGAAATTATTAGCCCCGGTTTATATGTGTCGAAGGGTTGCCAGATTTTCTGAGCGAGAAAAGGCCAAGTGCTGGTCAACAGGAGCTTTAAAAAGGCCAACCCATAGGTAAAAATAAGGCCAAAATTATAGCATTTAAGGCCAACCTTTTTTTATGATGTTGCTAAAGGCTAACCAATTTAAAAAAGGG
>NC_090748.1:97484115-97489115 GCF_036898095.1 Palaemon carinicauda
TATCAAGTGACTGAACTGTAAACCTTTTCTTTGTCTCACTTTTCCATAAAACCTAGAGCCACTTTGCACTTTTCATAGATGTGTACATCCAAGTTAAAATATAAGTCTTTCCTTTGTCACATTTTCCTTAACTTTGTCACTTTTAATTTAGGTCTTTGTCACATTTCCCTTAACTTTGCCACTTTTAACTTATGTCTACCTCTGACTAAAAGGCTAAAATCTTCCCTTTTTTTTATTTTTCTCTTAACATTTAAGTCTTTATCTTCATATTTAATGATGATAGTACAATCTCTTCCCAACAGGTCAAGAATACGCCTACGACCAAGACCTCAATGACTATTCGGAGGTTAGTACTATTCTATACAACTTTTTATTACATTTTCTCTTTAGTTACCACATGATAAGATCGAAGTTCTCTCTCTCTCTCTCTCTCTCTCTCTCTCTCTCTCTCTCTCTCTCTCTCTCTCTCTCTCTCTCTCTCTCTCTCTCTCTATCATTTTTCCCGAATAATAAAACTTTTCAATGATAAGTTTGTTGTCATTTCAAAAGCGAAGCTTATTAAACATGTTTTTCTTTCAGTTGCCAAATATGATTGTAACAGCTATTATTGTCTGTATTCTCTCCAAAAGTTAGATATTCACACACACACATAAACACACACACACACACACACACACATATATATATATATATATATATATATATATATATATATATATATATATATGTATATATATATATATATATATATATATATATATATATATATATATATATATATGCTTGAAGTGAATGCTTGTGGATGTAGGCAAGCCAAGGAGTGAACACCGAACCCACCAAACGCTAGCCAACGGTTGCATCATTCAACCATTATATATATATATATATATATATATATATATATATATATATATCATTACGTGCTTACTCGTTATTACAAGATAGTTATGTATCAATTGGTAATTTCCAATAAGTTCAACACTTTTTTATCGTTGGGTCTTATATATATATATATATATATATATATATATATATATATATATATATACAATGTATATATATATATATAATATATATATATATATATATATATCTTACACAACAAAAGCTTACAGGACAAGTCCAGGGAGCTTGAAATATTTGAGTTGTTTAATCATAACATATTTTTTTTTCCTGGTTACTGTCATTATTCGTGTTCTTGTCTACCTACAGTTCGAACTGCTTCGTCTGGTCAAAAGTTTAGAACGCGAGCGGAACAATCTCTACGGAGATTTGAGGAATAAGAGTTGGCTCTTAGATAACCAGTCAAAGGTAGTACTTTATCTCTATGCAATTCATTTGATTTTATATTGTGTGTATATAGATATATAACCTAATTCACCATAGCCTGACCTAAATTATCATAACCTAACCTAGTATAACCTACCCTAAACTAGCCTAGTATAGCCTAACCTAACCTAGTATAACTTAAAATAGCCTACCCTAACCTATCCTAACCTAACCTAGCCTAGCATAGTCTAGCCTAGCATAACCTAACCTAGTATAACCTAACCTAACTTAGTATAATCTAACCTAGCCGAGCATAACCTCACCTAACCTAGCCCAGCATAACCTCACCTAACCTAGCCTAGCATAGGCTAGCCTAGCATAACCTAACCTAACCTAACCTAGTATAACCTAACATAGCCTAGCATAGTCTAGCCTAGCATAACCTAACCTAGCCTAGCATAGTCTAGCCTAGCATAACCTAACCTAACCTAGTATAACCTAACCTAGCCTAGCATAACCTAACCAAGGACATCTCTTTTCCCAGGAGTATTACCACCTGAAGGAGCTCATCAAAGCCTACAGTGGTGACCTCTCCATAGTGAACAGGTCCCTGGAGCACCTGTGGAGACAAAGAAGCCTTAGCCAAGACCATTCCCTTGGAGGGGGCACGCCAGTTAGTTCTCCAGGTGGCCTGAAGTGGAGGTAAGCACTCAGTGAATTGAAATTAAGCTGATTTGTTGTTGAATATGTTTTGTCTTATTCGTTAATTTGTCTGTAGGCATAAATATGTGTTTATGCAATACATATCTTTTTCGTTGTCCGTTTCTTTTATACATAGTCAAATATATATATATATATATATATATATATATATATATATATATATGTATATATATATATATATATATATATATATATATATATATATATATATATATATATATATATATATATTTCCATGATCAGCAAAGTTGTACTAGTCAGGGCCACCCATACTAAGATGGTTTATTTATTTATTTATGTATATATAAATATATATATATGTATATATATATATATATATATATATATATATATATATATATATATATATATATATAATCAGCCGTTGATGATACACTGCTGAACAAACCCCTCAGACATTTGTTATCTCTTGTGGTGATATTATCTTTAACGGGTTGAGAATCATAATATCACTCCTTAACGTTATTGTATCCATTTTTAAAACGGTAATTGCAAGACAATGTCCTAGCTAGCAAGGACTGACCATACACACATATGACCAGTGCCCTATTCCCCTCTCCACCCAAACTAGGAACAGGGAGGGCTAGGCAATGGCTGATGATGACTCAGCAGGTGGCCCTATAGGCTCCCGCGAACTGCCCCCCCCCCCAATCCTTAGCTCAAAAGGATAGTGAGGTTGCAGACGCTACAAGAAACTATCTAGCTCGAACGGGACTCGAACCCCAGTTCGGCGTTCGCCAGGCAGGGACGTTTCCAATAGGCCACCACAACCCTATAAGGAAACAATTTTCCTTTTGCCTCTTGAACATTTGGACCCGAGTTATATTCAGTTCAATGAACGGTATGGCCTCTGAACGCAATACATTTATAATGTTCCAGAAAGCTAAATTCACTGGCTAAAATACCACAACCTATCATTGCACAGCCTCTACAACGTTTACAACTCTTCCAGAACATAATCACTGCCAGATCTTTGCTCAGTCAGTCTCAATAACGCTTACGATGCTTCCAGAAGGCTAAAATCACTGGCTACAGACACACATAACAACTAGGTCGAGATAGGAGTGGTAGCCTTGTTTCTGTATTGACTCTGGTATAATCAAGGTGGAATGTCCAAATACAGACCTATAAAAGCAGTAGGAAGTGATCATCTGACAAATTGAGTTGAATTGATGCTAATTACAAGTAAAGGCTGGCAATTTATGTGTTTATTTCTCTTAATGACTGATCATTCATCCCTGAGAGAAAGGTAGCATAGTAAAATCTCTTCAGGTGTCTATCATCCCTGAGAGAAAGGTAGCATAGTAAAATCTCTTCAGGTGTCCATCCTCCCTGAGAGAAAGGTAGCATAGTAAAATCTCTTCAGGTGTCCATCCTCCCTGAGAGAAAGGTAGCATAGTAAAATCGCTTCAGGTGTCCATCCTCCCTGAGAGAAAGGTAGCATAGTAAAATCGCTTCAGGTGTCCATCCTCCCTGAGAGAAAGGTAGCATAGTAAAATCGCTTCAGGTGTCCATCCTCCCTGAGAGAAAGGTAGCATAGTAAAATCGCTTCAGGTGTCCATCCTCCCTGAAAGAAAGGTAGCATAGTAAAATCGCTTCAGGTGTCCATCCTCCCTGAGAGAAAGGTAGCATAAAATCTCTCCAGGTGTCCATCCTCCCTGAGAGAAAGGTAGCATAGTAAAATCTCTTCAGGTGTCCATCATCCCTGAGAGAAAGGTAGCATAGTAAAATCTCTTCAGGTGTCCATCATCCCTGAGAGAAAGGTAGCATAGTACAATCTTTTCAGATGTCCATCATCCCTGAGGGAAAGGTAGCATAGTAAAATCTCTTCAGGTGTCCATCATCCCTGAAGGAAAGGTAGCATAGTAAAATCTCTTCAGGTGTCCATCATCCCTGAGGGAAAGGTAGCATAGTAAAATCTCTTCAGGTGTCCATCATCCCTGAGGGAAAGGTAGCATAGTAAAATCTCTTCAGGTGTCCATCATGCCTGAAGGAAAGGTAGCATAGTAAAATCTCTTCAGGTGTCCATCATCCCTGAGGGAAAGGTAGCATAGTAAAATCTCTTCAGGTGTCCATCATCCCTGAAGGAAAGGTAGCATAGTAAAATCTCTTCAGGTGTCCAGTGCCAGAAAGTATGGAAGCGTTCTAAGTTTTACCTAATTTTTCAGCATTCCTGTCTCCTTTTTGGCATCGTTAGAACTTGAGCCCACTGGAATATAATGTCCTAAAACTTTCTTAACACAAGAAATAGATATTTTGTAAAGTTTACCCATGAATAGTGATAACTTTTGCTTGTGAGAGTAATTTGTTCTGCCGTTGTCTTAATCAATGTCTAAATATGTCTAATCCATGCGTAAATAATGTGTGCTAGATTCTTATTCAAACGATTAAAGCTATTTTTTGTTATGTATGAATAATTAGTATATAATAACCATACACCAGATGAAGTTAAGACTTGTTTTCCTATACTTTCTTCATAACAAAAAACAATAATAAAAACAAAAACTCCATATAAAGATTAACTATACTTCTCTGTTTTTTTTTCATTTCTTTCCTTCAAGCCAAAAAATCAGAGTAATGTACTCTCATGACTTTTTTAACTACACTAGGACCCCATAGAGATTTGGAAGTTAAAACTTTTTATAAATTATTTTTTTGTAGAACAGGTTGACATAAGTCTCACCCTATTGCTTATACGTGACTGATTTATTTCAACGATGCTACTGATCTTGATATATTTTATATTCTTTTTATTCATTACTTCTACATAAGTCTTTTTATAGTTTATGTATAAAAGATCTGTTTTAATATTGTTACTATTCATAAAATATTTTATTTTAATTGTTCGTAACTTCTCATGTAGTTTTATATTTCCTTATTTCCTTTCCTCACTAGGCTTTTTTTTTCCTATTGAAGCCCTTGTGCTTATAGCATCCTGTTTTTCCAACTAGGGTTGTAGCTTAGCTAATAATAATAGTAATAATAAT
>NC_090748.1:97494115-97511615 GCF_036898095.1 Palaemon carinicauda
AATGAGGCGCATTTGCACTGACTATTAGCGGGGGCCCTTTTAGCTCGAAAAAGTTTCCTGCTATCTGATTGGTTAGAATTTTCTTGTCCAACCAATCAACGATCAGGAAACTTTTCCGAGCTAAAAGGGCACCCCCCGCGAGTCGGTGCAAATATGCCTCACTAAAAAGAATTGACTATAATTAATTTCAATTTGTGTCTTTCATAATTTGTCTTTTAAAGATAACTTCATTTTTGAAGAAATAAAATTCTGATAGTGTTGTAAGGTCTACCTGATAATTATGCATTGTTAAAAAACCCGTAATCTTAATTGGAAATTCTAAGTAAAAATTTGCTGTTCTCAGCCGTATTTCAGTAAAAATACAGGCGGCCGTAATTTTTACCCCTACTTTGTTATTATCTTTTACGAGTTGGTAACCGTAATATCACTCCTTAACGTCAATATATCCGTCTTTAAAAACGGTAACTGCCTGGCAACATTTATTCCAGGATTTTTACCGATTTTTATGGCATTTTTTTAACAGTGCAATTATGTATGTATCAATTTTTAGAAGTAATATCGGAGTTGATTTTCATTTGTTTTTTTAATAAAAACATATTATTTTAAGATATTATATGTCTGTGATGTCTGCCAGACATCCATGCAGTTATTAATGTATCAATTTTTTTTTTATCAATTAATTTGTTAGTTTTTTCACTAGTTACTTGAACTTTATTGTGTTTGCACTATTTTCTCTCCTTTTTCTCATTCTGCAAAATCTTGCCAGAAAAAGTAATGTCCATTTCGACTTGCTGGGCGAAAAGATATTAATAGGTACGTAATGATTGGTAGTTTTTTTATGATAATTTTGTCACTATGCACTGTTAAAAAAAACACCATAATTTTAATCGGAAAATTCTCCGTATAAAAATATACTGTCTCAGCCGTATGTCAGTAAAATACAGGTGACCCGTAATTTTACCCCTACTTTGTTATTATCTGTTACGGTTGTTAACCGTTATGTAACTCATTTTTAAAACCGAAAAAAAAAAATCCTGTAATAAACGTTACTAAGCATATAAGCATTTACCGTTTTTTTTTTTTTTTTTTTTTTTTTTAACAATGAGACCTCCTATACATCCAATTATTCCCATATATACGATCCTACGGTAGCTTACTTAGGAAATAATTCATCAGAAATACCCTTTTTATACATCAAAAAGGTCTTCTATTTTGCTTTTCTTTCTCATTTTAGGTACAGAAGCAAAAGAGGTAGCCGGGCCAAGTCCCTGGAACTCAGAAAAACATCGGCCGAGAGTAATATAGTGAGTGAAAGATTTCCTTGATTTGATCCATTCATAGACATTTGGACCTGTGACGTCATCTGTGTGACGTCACTCACTTGTGACGTCATTCATAAGTGACGTCAGTCGTAAAAGGGTAGTGCCTTCAGTGCAGCTCACGCTGTGCACTGTAGGCATACCTAAAGAGTCTTTGTAGTGTTCTTTCGGGCCTTGAATGAACCCATTTCTTAGCCTTGACTTCACCTACTTATTGAGCTTAAATGCATTCTATTTCAACCATGAATGCACCCAATTTTTAGCCTTAAATGCATTCACTTTTTAGCATGAACCCAATTTTTAGCCTTGACTGCACCTACTATTTAGCATTGAATGCACCCACTTTTAGCCTTAAATGCATTCCCTTTTTAGCATGAACCCACCTTTTAACCTTGACTGCACCTACTATTTAGCATTGAATGCACCCACTTCTAGCCTTAAATGCATTCTCTTTTTTAGGCATGAACCCACCTATTAACCTTGACTGCACCTACTATTTAGCATTGAATGCACCCACTTCTAGCCTTAAATCCATCCACTTTTTAGCATGAACCCACCTATTAACCTTGACTGCACCTTACTATTTAGCATTGAATGCACCCACTTCTAGCCTTAAATGCATTCTCTTTTTAGCATGAACCCACCTATTAACCTTGACTGCACCTACTATTCAGCATTAAATGCACCATCTTTTAGCCTCAAATGTACCATTTTTTTTAAACTTGAGTGCTGCAATGTTTTAGCCTTAAATGCACCCAGATTTTAGTCTTAAAGGCACCCATGTTTTAGTCTTAAATGCACCCACTTTTTAGCCTTGAATAACCCCCTTTGAGTCTTCTAAATTACTTATTTTCCATGCTGTTCAACCTCTTCTACATTTGATTTTAAATTGAAACTGTAGTGCTTTCCTTTCAATTGTTTTTAGGCACCGAATGACAGCCTAACCCTAGCGCCAGACCATACTCAACCAATCAATCCACCCTCTCATTTTCCTGGACTTAGTAAAGTTTAATCAATACTTTACCCATCTTCATTTCTTTATTTAATGTAACAATGTAATCTGCAATAAAAAAACGAATTTTCTTTCATATCAGCATCGCGCATCAGCGTGAGGCATATTAGCAATGTCTGGAAGAGTTTGTCCCGGGATGAAATTATAGCCAATCACAGCACGAGTTCCATCAGCAGAGGCAAGTATTGCCAACCCATGACGTCATCACCTACCCTTACTCCTTATTACCACTTGCAAGATCACTTTATATCTTCTTCTTTCCCACTGTTATCCCTACATTAAGGGGTCGGTTGCCTGATGCGGCCTCTCCAACGCCTTCTATCGAAGGCATCCTCTTCCACCAAACCTCTTCTCTCCATGTCATCCTTCACCTTATCTCGCTATCTAATTCTCTACCTCCCTCTTGATCTTCTCCCGCTAACAGGTTCCTCCCAAGCCCTCTTCACTCTCTCCCCACCATCCATTCGCAACACATGACCATACCATCTCAGTCGTGACACTCTTATCATCTATGTAATCTTTACCACCCCTGCCATTCCTCTTTATTCCATCATATTCCAATCTTTCAAGAAGTGATATTCCCATAATTCACCTCAGCATTCTCATCTCTGGTCTTTTATGCTTTCCTTCCTCTTTTCGTCTTAATGCTAGATCACTTTCGCCCGCAATCAAACATAATCTCATTGCTCGTCTGTTCTGGCAAGCAGTAAATAGATGTACTGCGAACCCCATCTGTGTGGGTAACTATTAAAGTATCATAATTAGCTTGACAATACTGGCCTCCGCTAAGCAGGGTAGCACCTGTGTTTGGCTCTTATTAGTCACAGGACAAACCCTTCCAGACTTTGTTAATATGCCGACAGGAGCTTAGGGATAAGCTTCCGTTCTCTATATGTCTGCATGTGTTATAAGTTTATTCTCTTTTCTTTTTACATTGAAGATACTTTTGTAGAGGAATCAAACTTTCTAATTTTGCTGAGGGTATATTTCATGTCCCTGCCATACCCTTTGCTTTATTGTTGTTTAATTATAATTACAAGTAATTTAGTTTTTATTTTTGTTCTCTTCGTCGCTTTTCTTATAGGAGCATCATGATTATTACTGTAGATACTTGCTAGATAAGTTTACTGTTTCCTGTATAATCATATAGACTGTTAACTTCTTCATGTTGTGATTCAGTGATGAAATAAGATTAATCTTGAAGATATTCAATTGCTCCAAAGATTCATTGAGTATTCCCTTATGAATTATTATTATCATTACAAGCTAAGCTACAACCCTAATTGGAAAAGCAAGATGCTATGATAATAATAAAATAATAATTTCTAAAGAAAACTTCTCATCACGTTTCAGTCAACGCCTTCGAACAAGAGCGAAAAGCCGAGAACAAAGTCGACCAATTCTATCGGCCTGAAGACGTCTCCTTCCGCTGTCTTCGAGGAATCCTCTTACGAAGCCAGTAATGAAGCCTCAACCACGGCCTCCGTGGAGCTCAGCTCCGACAAATCGTAGGCGACTCTGATGGTAGCGAGCGGTATATATGTATATAAATATTTAAGATGAGTCATAATGATTCTTGTTAGTGGAAGGTTAGGATTGTGGTGCCTTTTTAAATACTCTTAAAAACCGTAATTTTAATCGGAGATTTTCCGTAAAAATTTACTGTTCTTAGCCGTATTTCAGTAAAAATACAGGCGACCGTAATATTTACCCCACTTTATTATTATTTGTTACGGGTTGGTGACCGTAATATTACCCCTTTATGTCAATATATCCGTTTTCAAAACGGTAAAAATGTAGTGTTCTCAGCCGTATTTCGGTAAAATATAGGCGACCGTAATTTGACCCTACTTTGTGACCATAATTTGACCCTACTTTGTAATTATCTTTTACGGGTTGGTGATCGTAATATTACACCTTTGCGTCAATATATCAGTTTTCAAAACTGTAGAAATATAGTGTTCTCAGCCGTATTTCAGTAAAAATACAAGCGACCGTAATTTTTACCCTACTTTGTTATTATCTGTAACGGGTTGGTCACCGTAATATTACTCCTTTACGTCAATATATCCGTTTTCAAAACGGTAAAGGCTTGGCAACATTTACTCCAAGATTTTTACCTATTTTTTAAAGCAAATTTTTAACAGTGTAGGGTTGCATTAAATGATACTGAAGTTTATTTTGATACTGGGTCTCCGCTATGTACAGTCTTACTGATAGTTAGTAAAGCCCTTCGGAAGCTGAACCACTATTAAATAATGCCCTTTTGAAAGGTATTACATAAGCTCTTTTAACCCTTACTCTTTAAAGGTTCTTTATAGACCGATATCTTTTGGTGAATCGCTACTGAAAGTGCTGGAAAAAGTCTTTTACTTTTTCAAGACTGAAAGTAAAGAATTCAGATGATTTCATTTTAGAGTAGGGGTCATTTAATCAAAGCCTTTCTTAATCAAACTCAAGCTCTATCTTGCATTCCAAAAGTAGCGTAGTTTACGATATAAAGAGCTTTATAGTTTTTATATCAGATCAGAATCTATCGAATATTGTAATATTGAGAGTTTCTTCTTTGTCTGCCTCTTTTCCCACTTTTATGTGGGGTCGATGTTTCTGGCCAGCGTTCTCCATCTACTTCTGTCCCACACTTCATCACCGGTTAATCCCTCTGATCGAAGATCCTAGTCCATCCACCTTCGCTTTGGTCTCCCTCTCCTTCTCGTTCCCTGTACCTCCATTTCCATCACCCCCCTTCTAGCAAAATATCAGTGTGGTTGAACTTTAGACTAGTAATTCATAACTGTTACATCAACAACGACCTGAGCAAGTAAAAATGCTGAAATATATACAAACAGAATAAAGAAAGGGACAGATACTTCAGATATTTTATTCTTTCAATAGATCTAGTTCCTACCTGATGTTCGAGAGTGCTGTCAAAGAAACGTCATTATGTCAACAGTGAGGAGGTCAAAGAATTTTGATTCTTATTGTACATATACTGTATACTTTTTTCTGTATGTCATTGGTTTTTCATACCTGCAGCATGTATGCAATAGCATATATGTTATTGCAGAGGTAATACAATTTTGAAAGCGTTCGTGACGAAAATTTTCTCAAAGATTGAATGGGAGTTTGACTTGATTTCAAATTCATATATATATATATATATATATATATGTGTGTGTGTGTGTGTTTGTGTATGCATATATATACATATATGTATATATATATATATATATATATAAGCTGGCATAGAAAGACCATAAACAGACGCGAGTGGAGGGACATGTCTGAGGCCTTTGCCCTGCACTGGAGATGATATATATATATATATATATATATAATATAATATATATATATATATATATATGCATGTATATATATATGTATGTATATATATATGCATATATATATATTATGTATATATATATATTTATATATGTATTATATATATATATATGCATATATATATATATATATATATATGGATATATATATATATATATATATATGAAATTTTCATAACTGTGGCTATCTATATACTATGAATAGGCTAGATACTATAATATACCAGAAAGTGGTATATTAAAAGTGTCTTAAATCCAAAAAAAACCATTTTTTTTTCTTATTTATCTGCAAAACATTTGCGTAGGATGAATAATTAATCAACATTTTATGTAGAAATGACAACATATTCCATAATCTTATTAAAGTCATCTCGTGACATATAAACTGATAAAATACTGTAAATATGTTTTTTTTAAAAGACGTATAAAATATCAATAGCATAAATTCGTTTTTCTTATCCATATTTCCAAACCAAAAAAATCCTAATTTTCTTTAATTGAAAAAAAATATGTTATTACACAATTTTCAAAGTAATAAATTGTTTACAATCTCAATTTTCTACCAAAACGAAAATTTATTGTTAAAATATATATTGATACACAATTTTCAAAGTAATAAATTGTTTATATTCTCAATTTTCTACCAAAACGAAAAATCATTGTTAAAATATATATTGTTACACAATTTTCAAAATAATAGATTGTTTATAATCTCAATTTTCTACCAAAACGAAAATTTATTGTTAAAATATACTGTATAGTTACACAATTTTCAAAGTAATAAATTGTTTATAATCTCAATTTTCTGTCAAAACGGAAATTTATTGTTTTTCTCTATTCGAAGAAAAAAAAATATTGTTACACAATTTTCAAAGTAATAAATTGTTTTTATAATCTAAATTTTCTACCAAACGGAAAATTATTGTTTTTCTCTATTAAAAAAAAAATATATTGTTACACAATTTTCAAAGTAATAAATTGTTTATAAACTCAATTTTCCACCAAAACGGAAATTTATTGTTTTTCTCTATTAGAAAAAAGATATATTGTTACACAATTTTCAAAGTAATAAATTGTTTATAATCTAAATTTTCTACCAAAACGAAAGTTTATTGTTTTTCTCTATTAAAAAAAATATTGTTATACAATTTTCAAAGTAATAAATTGTTTATAATCTAAATTTTCCACCAAAACGAAAATTTACTGTTTTTCTCTATTAGAAAAATAATATATATTATTACACAATTTTCAAAGTAATAAATTTTTCATAATCTAAATTTTCTGTCAAAACGGAAATTTATTCTTTTTCTCTATTCGAAGAAAAAAATATATTGTTACACAATTTTCAACGTAATAAATTGTTTACAATCTCAATTTTCTACCAAAACGAAAATTTATTGTTTTTCTCGATTAAAAAAAAATATATTTTTTACACAACTTTCAAAGTAATAAATTTTTTATAATCTCAATTTTCCACCAAAACGAAAATTTATTGTTTTTCTCTCTTAGAAAAAAAGATATATTGTTACACAATTTACAAATTAATAAATTGTTTATATTCTCAATTTTCTACCAAAACGAAAATTTATTGTTTTTTCTCTATTAGAAGAAAAATATATATTATTACACAATTTTCAAAGTAATAAATTGTTTATAAACTCAATTTTCTACCAAAACGAAAATTTATTGTTTTTCTATATTAAAAAATATATTGTTACAAAATTTTCAAAGTAATAAATTGTTTATAATCTTAATTTTCTAATTCAACTGAATGTTGAGTAACGTATTGTTACAGTGTAGTTAAATCCTCCTGAATTTTTTTTTTATTCCATTTTCAAATTGCAAATCAAATTCCATTCAACAAATGAAAATATAATATTGCCAAATTAACTATATCCCATCCACTTCATGGGCTTAACTATATTTTGGCTTAGTGATTAAATACCCTTTATTTCAAATAGAACATGTAACAGCTCACAAATCTTTATAGTAATTACAAGATAATTGATCAAGAAAAAATTAATAATAACCAAATTCTAAAGTATTCTGGTCTCACTGCTAAGTGTAAGCCTGATTGTTGTGGCCTGATTGGTAACGTCTCTGCCTGGTGTTTGCCAGACGGGAGTTCGAGCCCCACTCAAGCTCGTTAGTGCCTTTAGCGTCTGCAACCCTACCATCCTTGTGAGCTAAGGTTTGGGGTGTTTGGGGAAGCCTATAGGTTTATCTGCTGAGTCATCAACAGCCATTGCCTGGCCCTCCCTGGTCCTAGCTTGGATGGAGAGAAGGCTTGGCCGCTGATCATATAATATATGTGGCCAGTCTCTAGGGCATTGTCCTGCTAGCTAAGGCAATGTCACTGCCCCTTGCATCTGCCATTCATGAGCGACCTTTAATCCAAGTGGCCTATGAGAAACGTCCCTGCCTGGTAATCTGCCAGACTGGGGTTCGAGTCCCGCTCAAGCTCGATAGTTTCTTTAGTGTCAGCAACCTCATCTTTTGAGCTAAGGATGGGGAGTTTGTGGGAGTCATCACTAGCCATTACCTGGCCCTCCCAGGTCCTAGCTAGGATGGAGAGGGGGCTTTGGCGCTGATCATATGTATAGTTAGACTGTTGGATTCCAAATAGGTATCTCGTCATTGCCAACACTCGCCAGGTCTGGTTGTGGTATGTCAGGATTTGTATGTGAAATTGATATATTATTATTATTATTATTATTATTATTATTATTATTATTATTATTATTATTAGCTAAGCTACAACCCTAATTGAGAAAGCAAGATGCTATAAGCCCAAGGGCTCTCACAGGGAAAAATACCCAGTGAGGAAATGAAATAAGGAAATGAATAAACGATATGAGAAGTAATGAACAATTAAAATAAAATATTTTAAAAAACAGTAACATTAAAACAGATATTCCGTATACAAACTCTAAAAAGACTTATGTCAGTCTGTTCAACACCAAAACATTTGCTGCAAGATTTAACTTTGGAAGAGATTTTAAAAAGAGTTATTTACCTGTGTTCTAATCTTGATTATGATTCTGGAAAGTCTCGCCGATGTCTAAGAGTCTACTAAACCAAGAAGAATTTTTCGATAGTTGCCGTGTGTGTCTCCCTGGAAATACAGAATTATTATTATTATTATTATTATTATTATTATTATTACTTGCTAAGATACAACCTAGCTGGAAAAGCAGGATGCTATAAGCCCATGGGGCTCCAACAGGGAAAATAGCCCAGTGAGGAAAGGAAAAAAAGGAAAAATAAAATATTTCAAGAGGAGTAACAACATTAAAATGAATATCTCCTATATAAACTATATAAACGTTAACAAAGTAAGAGGAAGAGAAATTAGATAGAATAGTGTGCTCGAGTGTACCCTCAAGCAAGAGAACTCTAACCCAAGACAGTGGAAGACCATGGTACAGAGGCTATGGCATTATACAAGACTAGAGAATAATTGTTTGATTTTGGAGTGTCCTTCTCTTAGAAGAGCTGCTTCAATGTTCTTATCCTGAATTAATTTATAAACATTTTATAGAGAGAGAGAGAGAGAGAGAGAGAGAGAGAGAGAGATTCATAATTGTGTATTAATGAGGGTGAGACTGTACATTGATATCAACATTGATAGCTCACAACATACCATCTCTTGTCTTTTGGGTTCGAAATATATATATATATATATATATATATATACTGTATATATATATATAAGTTCTTTGAAATTACATGGCTGGATTACATAATTTCACCCAGTCATCCAAGTTGTGCCCCATTAACTTAGAATAAAATTTGGGAATAAACAATTCTTTAAATATGTTTAGTGATGGAAATAAGTATTTCATAATTGTATTATAATGAGCTTTAATCTATGTTGATTAACTAGGTCTAGCTGTTGGTTCCTGAGAAAAATGTACGTTTCCTCTAAACTGTCTGTGTCTTGTGTTAGCTGCAACTCCCAACTGTCCTTAGTATCTCAGATTTGATAATATTTGATAGGCCTACTTGTAAAAATCGGCAGTTAGACGTAAAATAAAATATAAAAATTACTGGAAAATGTGCTCGTAAGATTCTAGTAGGCTATAGCCTAGCTATAAAAGGTAACCAATGAAGCAAAGGTCTATAGAATATTCTATAGACCTTGCAATTATGAATATCAGATCTAGTTTGCCACGGTCTATAGAATATTCTGTAGACCTTAGCAGGATGAATATCAGACCTGGTTGGCCACGGTCTATGGAATGTTCTATAGATCTTGCAAGGATGAATATCAGATCTAGTTTGTTGCTAAAGTCTCTAGAATATTCTGTAGATCTTGCAAGAATGAATATCAGACCTAGCTTGTCCCGAAGGCTATAGAATATTCTACAGACCTTGCAAAGAGTAATGTCAGACCTAGCTTGTCACGGTCTATAGAATATTCTGTAGACCTAGCAAGGATGAATATCAGATCTAGTTTGTCACGAAGGCTATAGAATATTCTGTAGACCTAGCAAGGATGAATATCAGATCTAGTTTGCCACGGCCTATAGAATATTCTGTAGACCTTACCAGGATGAATATCAGACCTGGTTTGCCACGGTCTATAGAATATTCTGTAGACATTACCACGATGAATATCAGATCTAGTTTGTTGCTAAGGTCTACAGAATATGCTATAGACCTAGCAAGGATGGTTATTAGATCTGGTTTGCCACGCAGATCTATCGATAGAATATTCTATAGACCTAGTTTTCCCCCGAAGGAACAAAGAACTCACTTTTATATCTTTCTTCAGACTACGGTTGAACATCCTCTTGTACTCGGCTTTGATAGCTCCCATGTCCACCTGATTCCTGGTCACTATTAGCCGAATCAGAAGCCGGTCTCTGGTTCCAGGACCTTCCACAGATGAGCGTAATTCCCATGCGAAGAAAGTGGCTGGGTTTCGGATTGAATAATCTAGAAAAAAAAGGCAACAGTCTCATCTTCCAGTGGTAAAAAAACAGAATACAAAGCCTAACGTAATTCCCATGCGAAGAAAGTGGCTGGGTTTCGGATTGAATAATCTAGAAAAAAAGCAACAGTCTCATCTTTCAGTGGTAAAAAGTAGGATACAAAGCCTAATGTTTGGACTGAATAAACTGGAAAAATATTCATTTTTCATCGACAGGGACTATAAGAAAATGAATGGATACTTGATTAAATAAAAAAAGGAAACAATTTCATCTTTCAGTGATAAAGAGCAAACTAAAAAACTTATCGTTTGGACTCAATAAAGGGGAAGAATATTCATTTTTCATCGATAAAGATTATAAGAAAATGAATGGACACTGGATTGAATAATCTAGAAAAAAAAGTTAAAAATCTCACCTTTCAGTGGTAAAGAGCACTCTAAAAATCCTATTGTTTAGACTGAATAAACTGGAAAAATATTCATTTTTCATCGCTAAGTATTATAAGAAAATGAATGGATACTGGATTGAATAATCTAAAAAAAAAAGTTAAAAAAATTCTCATCTTTCAGTGGTAAAAGACAGAATACAAAGCCTAATGTCCTGACTGAATAAACTGAAAAAAAAAATCCATCGATATGAAGTATATGAAAATGAATGGACACTGGATTGAATAATCCACGAAGCAAAAGACAGTTTTCCATATACGTATATATATATATATATGCGTGTGTGTGTCGGTGTATATATATATATGCGTGTGTGTGTCGGTGTATATATATATATATATATACATGTATATATATACATGTATGTATATATATGTGTGTATATATATATGTATATATATATATATGTATATATAAAACAATAATAATGATGATAATAAAAATAATAATAATAATAATAATAGTAATAACAACAACAACAACAATAATAATAATAATAATGATAATAATAATAATAATAATAATAAAACGGAGACTAAAATAAACACCCACTCACAAGCTGTGAATAATCCTGTGTAGAACTCATCCGACACAGCCCTCCCCCTCAACACCTCTTCCAGCTTCTTCCCGGAGACTTCGCAGTACAGTTTGAAAACTTCCCTTAGTGTCTCGTATGAATACGTGGTGAAGATACGACGTAATTCGTCTTTGTCTGGTTCTGATCCTCCTGCTCCCTCCACTAATAATAATAATAATAATAATAATAATAATAATAATAATAATAATAATAATAATAATAATAATAATAATAACTAGAGAGGCACTCAGTTAGAGCGCAGACCTCCAATAATAATAATAATAATAATAATAATAATAATAATAATAATAATAATAATAATTACTAGAGAGGCACTTAGAGCGCAGAACTCCAATAATAATAATAATAATAATAATAATAATAATAATAATAATAATAATAATAACTAGAGAGGTACTCAGAAGAGCGCAGACCTCCACCCCGGCAGCTTATTTCTCGATATTTTGCTCGACCTTGACCTTGACCTTTGACGTAAACACATATTAAATGGCGTGGATTTTCATATATTCAAATATGAGCCAAGTTTAAGGTCTCTGTGACAACGATATCCATACTTATGGCTGATCACGTGAATTGGACATTTTGCTTGACCATGATCTTGACCTTAGACCTTGACCTTCCAAAATTTAATCACCTCCAGCTTTTACATAACAGTTAATCCCTGCAAGTTTCATTACGCTACGATTAAAATTGTGGCCAGGAAGCTGTTCACAAACAAACACACAATCACACACAACTCACAAATTACAAACACGCAAACGGGTGTGTGAAAACATAACCTCCTTCCAACTTCGTTGGCGGAGGTAATAATAAAAATCGTTACAAAATACAAGTAAAGTGTCATCTTTTGGTAGGAAACTATGAAGATGTAATAGCCAAAATAAAGAATGTAATTAAGGACTTGGAGTTGGATCGAAAGGGAGGTTTGGTGGAAGAGGATGCCTTTGATAGCATTGAAGAGGGCGCATCAGGCAACCGACTCTTTAATGTAGGGATAAGGATCTAGAAGAAGAGTTGGATCAAACCCGAAATATTGAAATTAAAGTAAAATAAGTAGAGTACATGGAGACATTGAAAAGAATTGAAATAAAGCAGATTGTATATCAATGCGATTAGAAAGAAAGATAAAGATAAACTTTAATATCCAAATATTAAACGATGAGAATTTTAGCAAGGAAGCAAGGCAACAAAAACAAAATAAGTTGTACTTCCGTGGACTTGATGCCTCAGTTACGGCTCAGTATCCAGTAAATTAACCCATGAACTAAAAGAATGTCGATATTTTAATTCAATGCAAAATTAAAGACAAAACTGATGAATAAACTGTTTTACACTCAGATGGTAGTTGTGGTGACCTACTACATTGGAAACGTCCCTGGCTGGTGATTGCAAGACTGTGGTTCGAGTCCCGCTTAAACTCGTTAGTTTCTTTAGTGTCTGCAACTTCACCATCCTTGCAAGCTAATGATGGGTGTTTGGGTGAGCCTATAGGTCTACCTACTGAGTCATCAACAGCCATTGATTGGCTATCCCTGGTCCTAGCTCGAGTGAAAAGTGGCTTGGGTGCTGATCATATGTATATATGATCAATCATCAGTGTCTAGGGCATTGTGCTGCCTGCTAGGCAATGTCACTGTCCCTTCATCTGCTATTAATGAGTGGCCTTTAAACCTTGGGGGGGGGGTGAGGACTCCAAATATATCAAGAAATGTTGATGTGAGATGATAAAGCGATTGTAGACACAGATGAGTAAAAGTTACAAAATTTCAAGAAGAGAACGGACACTTTCTGAGTCTGACGGACACCAGATACCAGATGTAGCCTATAAATTAAAGCTTTCTTTAACGTTACGCAACAGCTCAGTCTGATGAATAAAACGTTAGGCCTACAAGACCAGAAAATTTACAAAATGTTCTTTTGCATAAAAACCATCGGGATAAGAACTACAGTCGCCCTTTCTGGTTAACAAAACATAAAAAAGAGTAAGGGTTAAAAAGGGAGCCTTACCAGGCCAAGCACAAGCTTACCAATTGTATGATAAAAATTGCTAAATTGCATTTACCATTTACCTGCTTGATAAAGTTGCTTTGCAATTCTCATTGGGAGCTCGAGCATGGCAACATCGTCTTCGTCTCTTTCGTTGGAAACGAGTTTTTCCAGAAGTGTTTGAAAGTCATCCCCTAACTGCCCACAGTGGCTTTTAACGGCACATTCTAGTGTTAAGGCGTAGCATTTATAGTAGGCTTGCTTGATGGCCCTGGGTGACAATAGAGTAGCTTTAATTGTTTATATGTTTGTTATTATTATTCATTTAATTTGTTAATATATGAACGTTTTATTTTTATGGAAGATCAATTACGATTGAATTGTTTGCACGTGTTTAATATTAATAATAATTATAGGTCTAATAGTAATACTGTTTTTTTTAAAATGTACAAAGTTCCTATAAAATAAATTGTGAGATAAAACTATACACATATTAGATTAATAAATTCTTCTTAATCTAGTCCATATGTTGCATAAGTATATAAATTAAATCATCGTTTGGATGTACGTCTTGAGTGTAATATTAAAAACCCTTAATGATAGACCTACAGACTAATCTTTTTACCAGGTCTACATAGAGTAAATATTAGGCCTTTCTGCCCTGATAAACAAGTTAACTTTATATTTACTGAAACTATTTATAGCTGTTTATGAAAATTTTCTGCATACTCCTCTCTATTTCATTGAGGAAAATATATAATTTTTATTCAAATTGAAGAAGCGTTGGAAGTCATGTTTATACAACCTATAGACCTACGTCTAACTGGTGCGCTCTCTCTCTCTCTCTCTCTCTCTCTCTCAGCGTTGGAAGTCATGTTTATACAACCTATAGACCTACGTCTAACTGGTGTTCTCTCTCTCTCTCTCTCTCTCTCTCTCTCTCTCGAAGCATTGGAAGTTATGCTAATACAACCTATAGACCTACGACTAACTGGTGTTCTCTCTCTCTCTCTCTCTCTCTCTCTCTCTCTCTCTCTCTCAAGGGAAATTCCCGGTCTTGCAAGCACTGCAAACGCAACTCACCTAATGGTCATATTGTCACAATTACAGAATACTTCGAAGAAGACTCGACTATCCTTTCCGCTTGTCCTTATCGCCCGGTGGAGTTCTTGAGCAAGATACTTCGGAAGAGGGGTCAGGAGAGATACGACTACATCTCCAAACTTGCCATGTAACTTGTGTCTAGCGTCACTAACAAGATCCTAGAAACATTATTATTATTATTATTATTATTATTATTATTATTATTATTATTATTATTATTATTATTATTAGCTAAGCCACAATCCAAGTTGGAAAAGCAGGATGCTATAACACCAAGGATTATTATTATTATTATTATTATTATTATTATTATTATTACCTAAGCTACAATCCTAGTTGGAAAGGCAGGATGCTGTAAAACCAAGGACTCTAATAAGGAAAATAGCCCAGTGAGGAAAGGAAATAAGGAGACATAGAATAAGAGAACTCTACCCTAAGACAGTGGAAAACCATGGTGCAGTGGCTATGCCACTACCCAAGACTAGTGAACAATGGTTTCATTTTGGGGTGTCCTCCTAAAAGAGCTGCTTACCATAGTTAAAGAGTCTCTTCTACCCTTACCAAGTGGAAAATAACCACTGAACAATTACAGAGCAGAAGAAAATACGACTCATCAACTATTTAGCGTTCTGTATAGGCCTAGTCATTTCTTCAAGATTATCTTTTGATGCTCTCGTATTTCAAAGAGAAATTGTCTTGAAGCAGGCCATGCTTCAGTGCTGATGAAGTCTCGATTTTTTTTTTTTTCCTTTTGTCTGCTCAAGCACATTCAGATGTTTACCTTCGACATTCCACTAATAAAGCATTTCTCCTGCAAGCATTCAGATCCCAGGAAAGACACGACTTACATGTATAGTAAAAGTTTCTATTTCAAACTTCTTTGAGATTTTGGTCCTTCAAAGCTCAACAAACAATCGGTGTCCTATAACTGTGCAATTTGGAGTGTAGGCTACAACCCGATCATAACCTCTTCAAGCTCCTCTTGAAATGCTCCCCACTACGACAGTTACTTCTAAACTTCTTTTTCCTAGATTAACTTTAGGCAGGTACTTCTAACTTCTCAACTTTAATACAGAAAGTAAACTTCTTTTTCCTAAAGATTCCTTTTAGAATCTCGTACTTCTAGCTTCTTAACCTTAATATCGAAAGTGAACTCCTTTTTCCTAAATATTCTCTTTATAGCAGTTACTTCTAACTTTTTAACTTTAATATAGGAAGTAAACTTCTTTTTTCCTGAAGATTCCCTTTAGAGTTAGGTAGTTTTAACTTAACCTTAATATAGAAAGTAAACTTCTTTTTCCGAAAGATTCCCTTTATAGCAGGTACTTACAACTTCTTACCTTTACTATAGAAGGTAAACTTCTTTTTCCTAAAGATTCTCTTTAGAGTCAGATACTTCTAACTTAAATTTAAAACAAAAAGTAAATTACCTTTTCCTAAATATTCCCTTTAGAGTCAGATACTTCTAACTTAAATTTAAAACAAAAAGTAAATTACCTTTTCCTAAATATTCCCTTTAGAGTCTCATACTTCTAACTTCTTAACTGTAATTTAGAAAGTAAACTTCATTTTACAAAAGACTCCCTTTAAAGCTACCTAGGACTAGGTCTCCATGTCTCTGATATCCTTACCCTCCTGTACTCCTGCTCATATATCCTCCGTATCTCTTGTCGCTGGATGGGAGTCCTTTTACACAGTACTTCAATGAATATCTCCTCGTCTGGTCTCATTCCTTGCATTGCAGTCCTCAAGCGCTCGGCGTCCTTTGCGCCATCGAAAGGTAAACATGAGGTTGCATCGAAGGATCTGTTTTGGCTCTGGGTGGTACCTTCTTCTGTCTAAGTAGAATGGTGAAAAAGGATTTAAGGATTTTTATTAACTCTAGCGACCCCTCTCAGGGTATGAGGGTACATTACATAATATACAAAATTATAATTTGACTTCCAATAATAGTACAAAATGGCAGTAAAAAGAAGCAAAACTACTTCTATTCACATATCTATACAATACTGTACGTATATTCGTATACCCATATATGCCATATATAATGGGGACATGAGCCAATATGGACTAGATGAAAAACTAATATATAACTAAAACTGTTCCATCATTATTTTTAAAAATTTTGCTGGATTTCACAATTCTCTCTTATTTTCTATTTCAAACAACTGACTAAACTTTATACCATTTGGTCTAGTGTAATAATATCTTTTTATATACAATTCTCTGAGGCTACTAAAATAACGATAAGCTGTTTGCTAGTTGATTGCTATTCCGAAACATTGATTAGGATGTTATTAAACATTATGAGAGAGAGAGAGAGAGAGAGAGAGAGAGAGAGAGAGAGAGAGAGTGTGTGTGTATCTGTTTTGACTCCGGGCGGTACCTTCTTCTGCTTAAGTAAAATGGCGAATTGGTGAAAAATATGCAGATGATAATCTGTTTGCTGCTAGTTGATTTCTATTTCGAAACTTTGATTAGGATGTTATTAAACATTATATATCAGAGAGAGAGAGAGAGAGAGAGAGAGAGAGAGAGAGAGAGAGAGAGAGGAGTACTTATCACCTGCAACATTTAAAATTATAAGAGGTCGTATGTAAATGGGTGGTTTTTTCGTAATCAATGTTATCAGACAAATCTGATATACTCAACTATTTGTTTTTAACGTGTGTACGCATACACGAACCTACACATAGATAATACACATTCATCTATCACATATAATGACCGTACTTTTGGGTGTTGTCTGCGGTAACT
>NC_090748.1:97516615-97561615 GCF_036898095.1 Palaemon carinicauda
GATTACACGTATACATAAAAACAGTGAAAATAGGGTACATTATAATTCTGAAAATTTATCATTGGAATTCTATGATTCCTTATAAAGGACATAATCACATTTACCTTTAAACTTTATTTGGAATGAATCTGCATATCTAATTTACTTTCATCTTAATATTCAAGTTATAGATAAAGGCCACAACCTTAAGAATTAAGAACTTAGACGTTTTCTAGGTACTAATTCGATATCTAAGTTTTCGTTCTGTATTTGTTTAGGTTTTGGCAAAAAGGAACTATGCTTTACTTATAACTTTTACAGACCATCTCTTTGAAGTATTGTCGTTTTACTTATATCTTTATAAAACATTTAATATATTTTTTAAGGATTCATAAGAAATATATTATTAATATATGTAGTACCAGACATATTTTGATACTGTCTATTCAGAGTTAATGGGGGTAAACTTTTACAAACCATCTCTATGAAGTATTGTCACTTTACATCAATCTTTATAAAAAAAAACATTTAATATATTTCTTAAGGATTTATAAGAAATATATTATTAATATATGTAGTACCAGATGTATTTTAATACTGTCTATTCAGAGTTAATGGAGTAATAATGTCCTTATTTATTAAGAAACATTATTATGTGACGTTTCCCTTGTCTTTCGAGCTTAAGTACAAAAAGGGGGGAGTCTAATCACAAGTGACAAGTACAAGAGTAGAAGGTATGCCCAAGAAAATTCCGTAATATGGTGCATTGTTGTTTTGAATAATAAAATTATTAAGAATAAGGAATTTTTTATCATATTAAGATTATAATCCAATGTAACAATTCTTATTTTCGTGATAAAGACTTGCAGTAATAGACTATGTTTCAACCCACTGTAAGCCTATTTTTATGATTGTTTTAAGTCTAACTCGTAGTTTTCCCTTTTTATTTTGACGGTAGTATGGCTACTCAGGGCCCCAATGTAGGCCTCAAACTGGTCATGAATCTGGAAATATATTAATTTATATTTAAGAGTAGGTGGGGTACTTTGTAGAACGGCGGGTGCACCTCATAACCTGGGTTGGGTTGCGTGGGATTTTAGCCAACCCCATATAAGGAAACACCTTCATAGGTAAATTTAGATGTATGTTATTTAGGTTAGGCTATATTTATTTTGATTTTGTAAAATGGGATCGAACTTCACTTTTTCTATTCCCGAGGGGCCCTGTGTCCGCCGATTGAAAAACATTCTGGAGCCTTTGTATATCAATGGCCAGTTCCTCACGCGTTGATTAAAAATGGACATCAGCTAACCTAAACTTTCTCCCCTAACCTAACGTACAAGCTGTGTCCTTACCTACTTACCTAAAGGGCCCCTTACACTGCCGCATTTCAAGTTAGACATAATAATACATACAGGTGGCTGCTATCTTACATACACCCTCATATTTTCTTGATTTTATAAAATGGGATCGAACGTCACTTTTTCTATTTCTGAGCCACCCTGTGTCCGCCAATCGAAAAACATTCCATATGCTGTACTATGAAAAGGAATGAATAAATCGGCGGGGTGTATGTATGATAGCGGCCACCTGTATGTATTATTATGTCTTAACTTTGTATACGGCAGTGTAAGGGGGGGGGGGTCGCAGGGAGGCTGTTAGCCCCCTCGTTAGGTAAGTAGGTAAGGACACGGCTTGTAGGTTAGGTTAGGGGTGAAAGTTTAGGTTGATGTCAATACACGTTTATTGAAAGCGTGAGGAACTGGCCGCTGATATACAAAGGCCCCGCGGAGTGTTTGTATGATAGTGGCCACCTGTATGTATGGTGACGGCCTACTAAGAATACGGCAGTGTAAAGGGAGGTCTTAGGGGGTCGGTAACCCCCCCCCCCCCCCCGGTGAAGTAAGAAGTTAGGGACACGCCTTGTAGGTTAGGTTAGGCAGGCAAATTTAGGTTAGGTGTCCACTTTCTGTGTAACTGGGAGGTACTGGCCGCTGATATACAAAGGCTCCACATCTGCAGAATATTTATATACAGGCCAGTTATTACTTCCGAGTTCAAGTATGCTCTGACATCAGAATTAAACGCACTGTGAGCTGTGGTGTCGTCAATATACATCAGTCGATTTAATAAATCTTTGTTCCCTTTTCGTTTCTGCCATCTTGCTGTTCAACCTCTCATACCTTTATTTCATTGTGCAACTGCTGTGATTTCCCCATATTGTGCTTCTGAGCTGGATAGCCTATCTACCTCCAGTGCTGGATTACATAACCCAAATTCATGGCACTTCTGATGTTAATTTGATACTAAGCGGACTGATGGTTTAACAGACAGTGGTATTTTGATGTGAATTATGGCTAGTAAAACTACTGTATGTTCTTTTCGTATCTTTTATGTTTATATTTTTACAATTTTATGAATAAATAAATTGTACATACAATACTGTATATGATTTATACTCAACAGGTAGCTAAATCGGTACAATGGCAGCTGTTAAGAGACCTGCCGGCATAAATTTTGAAAAGATTCTACAATCTGTTAAAGGTAATTTAAAATTTTCCGTATTGTACACTGTGGGTATTTTTTCAAAGTTTAGTATTTATCAAAGGTAATTTGTTCCTGTACATATACAAACCCTCGTCCTTTACCTAGGAGAGGTAGCAGCAAACCTGGAATACATGGGCATTAAAATTTTCTAACGAGGTGTAAACAACCGACTGATAGTTACTACCAGTCGGCAGCAGGGAAGCACGACCTTTTGCTTGCTCATTGACAAACCACTTTGATTTTGGCCGTGGATATGAACGGATGTTCTAACATCACTCTTGTAGTACTGGCTTTAATAACTTCTGTTTGTCTTTTCAGATTGTGTGAAGGTGGTTTTGCACAGTGAGGAGGCCAGACAAGCCCACTTGGCCGGGAGTGTCGGGCCATAAGTTCAACACTTTCATATTGTAAAGGGAAACAGATCCTCAACTGTTGTGCCTGGCTTGCAGAGGACACTCCTGCAGCCTGACCTCTCCCTGCGATGAGTATTGGGAGGGATCATCCTCCCAGTCAGAATTGTACGACAGGAGAGGGCTCGTCTCCCACTAGACCTGAGAAGAGACAGTCTCTTCTCTGTCTCTTGTCCCCAAAGCCTTCGACTCCCGCAGATGCTCAACAATAGAGCACCTGCTGGGAGGCACTCGAGTGAGTGCCACACAGAGAGATGTGCGTGTTGATGAGTATAGTGACTCTCAACACTTAGGCAGGCACCCCTGTTTCCCTACTGACTTTGTCAACCTTACGTGGCCTGATGGCGTGAGCAATTGCACTTTGTTTTGTAAGTATTCATTTGATGATTATGGTTTGTTTATTGACTGCTGATAATAGATAGTTTCTATTCAAGGAATTTTGTGAATGAGCAGTGCATATGTGCTAGGTGTGAAAGTGTTTGTGGCAGAGTTTTGTAATCTTGGCTATAGATACTAACTGCTTTCGTTCCTTTTGCTTGGGGAAGGTGTGTTCAATGTCTTCACTTTGCCATGAGTTTCTTTCCTGGTTGCCTTCACAGTGCCTATGATTTTAGATGAAATGTAGGAATGCCAAAGAGCTTTCACCAGTTTCATAAGAGGGAAATACCCAACCTTTAACATCAAAGAATAGTTTTGGATATTTTCTGCTTGATCCTCCCGGTTGAAACCATTGCATCTCTTGCTTATTCTTCCCTGACTCCTCCTTTTAAGGGGTAGCACTACTAGTGCACCATATGCTCTGCACTTTAGGCATTACTTAAGGGTCTTCGCAGTGACACTTTGGGTCTTAGTTGTCCCACTTTTCATCTTTTTACTTTACCTCTTTTTCAGGTGCAGTATTGGAAACATCCCTGCTTGGTGACCTGCCAGTCTGGGGTTCGAGTCCCACTCAAGCTCTATAGTTTCTTGTAGTGTCAGCAATCTCACCATCCTTGTGAGCTAAGGATGGGTGGTATGGGGGAGCCTATAGGTCTACCTGCTGAGTTATCAGCAGCCATTGCCTTATCATCCCTGATCCTAGCCTGTGTGTAGAAGGATCTTGGGTGCTGATCATGTGGTATACTGTATATGGTCAGTCTCTAGGGCATTATCACTGTCTCTTGCCTCTGCCATTCATGAGCGACCTTTAAATCCAGCTCTAAAGGAAGGAATTAAAACCTGCAAGTTAATATGTGCAGTGAAAGTGTTAAATCTCTCTTTTCTCTTTGTGTCCTAGTAACCATATGAAGTCCAACCAGAGCTTATCAATCAAAGAGACATTTTTATATACAATTATCAAACACCATTCCCAGTTACAGCTAGCAGAACTTTTGAGTCTATAAGTGTAAACGTCTCATTCTCCAGCTTTAGAATTTTCCCTTCTTTGGATCAAGTGTAAAGCGTGTGTCTGTACACACTTTTCCTATCTATCCAAAAGTTATGCATTTACCCCTGATCACAGTAAGCAACATATGGTAGAGCATATGACATAGAGGCTACTGTATATTGCACTTTTTGTACAGGCGGCTTCAAATCCTTGTGTAGTGTAGATTTGTTGAAAATTACTAAACACACCTCCACAGAAATTTGTAACTATTAGTGTCTCTAGAAGTGGTTTAGAAGGCCTTCAAAAATATGCTATATGGAAATCCCCTAGTTCAATGATTGAAGTTTTCATTTCACTTATTATATGAAGCCAGTATAAATGTTGAAATATTTTGGATCCCTGCGCATATAGGTATTATAGGAAATAAGAATGCTAACAAAACAGCAAAACTTGCATTTGGAATGACTAGATCAAAGTGTATATCTGATCATATTAGTGATGTGTTACTATTTCTAAGATTCGCTATATTAGAGGATTGTCAGTTATTATGGAACTACAGTAGTTTCATGCAAATCAGATTGTGACAAAAAGACATTTTTAACCTTTTCATGACCTTGACTTTTGACCCAATCACACTCAAAATCTAATCAAGTTGTGCTTGGGTCATGGCCAATCATCCCACCAAATTTCATGAGATTTGGTCAAAAAGTTTTATAGTTATGCGAATCACAAACGCACAGACAGAAATACAAACAAATAGATACACACCTATCAAAATCTAGCCTTCGCAACGGAGTTGACGAAGGTAATAATGAATCTGACATAAGAAAATAAAAATGGATTAATATAAGTGTGGAGTCCGGCGGAATCCAAAAGAATGTCACAATTCGATGATAATATTCCTTCTTTGAATTAGTCGTACTTGTTCTTGGTATTTGACGAATAAACCGCCTAACCCAATCTCAGAATGCAGACACTCCAGAAGAGCACTTTCATACATAACTTTCTGTAATCTAGTTTTCAGGCCTAATGTATTACATTTTGAAAGCAAATCCTGGAGGAAAATTTTGTCAGAATCTCCAAAAGTTTACCCGATTATGACATTTTAGTGGGTTACAATTGTGTCCTAGATAATATCTTTGATTCACTCTCATGAGAGTTAAGAATGGTAACTGAACTGTCTGCTTAAAGTATTTGTTGATGACAATTTTGTACTGCCATTTATATCCTTGAGAATTGGTTAAATCTAGAAGAGAAAATATTAATCTCAAAAAAAAAAAAAAATTCCATTGATGATTAGCATATATTAAGCTAAAGCTATTTTGGAAGAAATGATAACACTATAGCCATATAGGATAATTACATGCTTAGAGAGAGAGAGAGAGAGAGAGAGAGAGAGAGTGAGTTTAGTGATGCTTGAAGACATTTCATTGCAAACTTGAATCGCATACATTGTAAAATGAAGTCCGTCAGAAACATCTGTAACTCCCTCTTTGAAAGCCGTGTTGTTCATACATGAACACAAACCAACACCCTTTATTAGGAGTAATGTATCCAGTTTGTATAGTTAGGAAAGATAAAATTTACTTGTAAAATTTGTGATTTTTTTGCAACGCTTTACCAGAGGATGTCTTTCTTTCCCTTGAGGTGTTTCTTTGTGAGATACAGAAGGTCCTTAATTTACAAACATTCAGAGATACAAACGCAAATCCAACGGAAAATAACAAATATAAGATAAAGAAATACTTTAATAAAGCAATATTGTATCATTTAACCCTTTTACCCCCAAAGGACGTACTGGTACGTTTCACAAAACCCATCCCTTTACCCCCATGGACGTACCGGTACGTCCTTGCAAAAAAATGCTATAAAATTTTTTTTTCATATTTTTGATAATTTTTTGAAAAAATTCAGGCATTTTCCAAGAGAATGAGACCAACCTGACCTCTCTATGACAAAAATTAAGGCTGTTAGAGCAATTTAAAAAAAATATACTGCAAAATGTGCTGGGAAAAAAATAACCCCTTGGGGGTTAAGGGTTGGAAATTTCCAAAGAGCATGGGGGTAAAAGGGTTAATGAAACCCAAATATTTGTTGACTTTTAAAGCTGGAAATCATAGGTATGGGATTCAAGCTAGGCCTACCCTAGGCCAAACGTTGAAATTCGACTTACAAACAATTCGGTTTACAAACAGCTTCTTGGACCCAATTAAGTTTGTAAAGTTGAGGACCTTCTGTATATCTAATGCATCGTATTAATAAGAAAATGTGACTGTTCTTAAACGGAAGAGGAAGCCGGAGAAATTTCGTCACTTGTCAGGATACAGTTACTCGTTTTGTCATCGTCTGTTCACGAAACCATAAGTGCTATATAGAACATTTATTCAGCTTTCTGATGTAATTTTCAGCTTCTTTCTAACTTTATTCCTTTGTTATAAATATGACGAAACATCGACGTAAGTAGGTTGACACGTCATGTCATTGCTCCCTGGCTGAAAATCATGAGCCTGACAACGATTTTGTCATGGCTTAGATTGCCTGTGGTTACCAGGGATTACCTGATGATTAAAAACTGTACCGTAATTATTATTATTATTATTATTATTATTATTATTATTATTATTATTATTATTATTTTTGTAGAAAACCCTCTTTTATGTAAGGTTGATTGAAGATAATGGCTGCCTCAGGTGTGTTAATTTTATGACACCTTTTCTATTGATTAGAACAATAGATAAGGTGTCATATAAATTTAATGCCACTGAGGTAGCCATTATTATTATTATTATTATTTTTTCAATATTAATCTTACCCGATAATCATGTAGCTGTCAACTCCGTTGCCCGACAGAATTCTACGGAAGGGATACGCCAGCGATCGCTATACAAGAGGGGGGTGTACTCACAAGCGCCACCTGTGGCCAGGTACTGCAGTACTTCTTGTTGACACCACCTCAATTTTTCCTCTGTCGTGCCTCCGGCTAGACCTACATGGATACGCTGTTGATTCTGGAGTTTTTGCTCACGATTTGGTGATGTATTTGCTCTAGATTTTAGCTTTCGCTATTCAGGAAGTTTTATTATTAGCTTAGCTAGCTTTTGGAATTAATTTGATTAATTATGGTGACGAAGAGAGTATGAACTCTCTTTCACTTTTAAATGGCTGACCCTTCCCTTAGACGGAAGTGTTGGTGTCTAAGAGAGTATAGACTCTCTTTCTTAATTTTGCTTAACAAAAGTTATAGATTTATTTTATATCTCTCCGCCTTTTATAGGCCTCTTCGATTAACTTCCTTTTTTTATAAACTTATTAAAATTAATTTTTATATTTGTTTATATTCGACCTTTCCTAATAGTAGGCGGTCTTTTCTTGTACCGAAGTTAATTAACATTGAGCCCGTCATTTCGGTTTTACCTGTTAACATATTATGCTATTTTAATGTTTTTGAAAGAATTTCTTTGATAGTCTCGTACTGTTTTCAAAGTTGAACTAACGTTTTGTTTTGTCTCTGCAGTTGTTGACGTTCAGAACGTTCAACTTGCGCTCTATCGTTACGATAGAGAGAGAATTTTCACGGTGTCACGTTGCAGTAAGAGTAAACCGTTTCTAGCGTTTTGTTCATTCTTTCTTAGCTTAATGGTTTTAATTCTAATAAAGGAACTTTTTATTTGGGAAATCTTTCAGTTTTTTTCCTTTAACAATAATATGTTTTAACGATATATATGATTGGGCTCTTCTCTCAGGTTCTAAGTCAAGAGAGAGAGAGAGAGAGAGATAGAGACGGAGGGAGAGAGAGGAGGATAAACGTTTCGTTCAAGCGAGTAACGTTGTTATCGTTTTTGCTCTTCTCCCTAGTCTCTTTAGGGGAAGAAGGTAAACGTTTCTAGAGTTTTATTCTTGTTCTCAAGCTTTATGCGGTGAGAGATTTTAAACGTAGTTTATTTGATCTAGTATTTAGTCTCTTTCCAGCCACTGAATTATTTATCTTTCATTAGATTTTTCTGTTACATTGTAATTCTGTTTTCGCAATTATTAACTTTTAAGGAAGGATAGAATTGCGTGTTTCAGGTACAAACCACTTAAAGTTTCGAGTTCAGTGAAATAAGTGCAAACAGAAAATCAAAAGTGATAAGTGATAAGCGCAAAGTGTTACAGTGTTGCGTTCGAGGGTTCGTCTGTTCGTGCCAGTTGTTCGCCTAGTCTGGGACCTCTTACAAGCTCCCAAGCCCAGGGGAGAAGTAATGTCGAAGGACTTATGGGTTCAGCAGGCCTTGATCGACGAACAGACGTTTTCCCTCCGTGGTTTCGGGTGTATCTACACACGTTGCCGACGTGATCACCCCACCCACACAAAGACGAGAGAGCCCTTTCTTTCCTCGTCTGCGGTAGAGGTTTCTCGCAGAAACCATGGACCAATCTTGCAGCTTTTAAGTGCAAGTCGGTCCCTTCCGCACAAGTCCAACTCCTAGGTGTAGCCATTAGCCCTGGGTCAGTTCGGACTTGCTGCAGTACGACAACTGCACACCTCCCAGAGAGGCAAGGTGGTATCGCAACAGGCAGTAGCTCCGTCTGTTGCCGCACCAGCTGTTTTAGACCCTCAGTCTCAATGGACAGTAGCTCCGTTTGTTGTTGTCTTTCTTAAACTCTAGTGGTCTTTGCTGCAGTCAATGCAGTCTCAGCTTGCGGTGTTGATACAGGAGTTTCAGGCAGAGGAGGTTAATACACCTCCTCCTGCGAACGCTCCTCCTCCTCTGCGCAGTACAATCTGCCAGACGTATGAGGTTGAGGTTCCTCAGGCTACCTCCATGCGTGAGCTGCCGTGTTGGGAGTTGCCAGTTACCAGCGTTGTGCAGCAACCTCCACCTTCCTTGAGGCAGGAATCTCTTACCACGCTACAACCTCCTCAACAATGGGGACAGGAGTCTTATGCCTTACAACCTCCTCTTCCTTTGAGGCAAGAGTTTCTTGCAGTAAGACCATCCTCGAGGCAGCAACCTCTTGAGGTACGACAACCTCTACCATCCTTGAGGCAGCCACCTCAGCTCTCGCAGCTACAACCTCAACTCTCGAGGCAAGCTCCTCAAGAATCTCAACTCGTGAGACAGGAGTCGCGTTCTGCGCAGCCGCCACCTCAACTCTCGCAGCTCACACCTCAAGAACCTCAACTCGTGAGTCAAGAGCCTCTCTCTGCGCAGCCACCTCAACCCTTGAGGCAAGCGCAACTCTTGAGGCAGGAACCTCATGCTATGAGTCAGCCACCTCAACGCATGCATCTGCCACTTTCTCCTCAGCTTGAGCCTCTTCCCATTCAACTTTGAAATAACAAATGACAATAATAACACCTCATTACTTTCATAACTTGCATTTGTAAAACATATACATGTATGCCTACACAAACATTATGATAATGGAGGTTATTCGTATTACTTAAAAAAAAAAAAAAAAAAAAAAAATATATATGTATTCCTTGCAATATATTTTTAACAAAATCGCAAAAATATGGCAAAAATATCTTCAAAACAAAAATGAATCATGAGTTATGAATATAATGTAAATATTATGTTGATATTAAAACCCCATGCAAGCATGCATGAAGTAATGCAGTGTTGCCAACAGGGCGAGTTTCCCTTTCCTGAGGTGAAGTAGATTATAGTACGTATATTTAGTGCAGCTTAATTCTACGATTATCATGCCGGCTATCAAATTCATCAACAAAACAGTCTAAATCAATTCCCTCGGCACGTGCACTTTCAATGGACAGTAATGCGATATTACTCAATCTAGCACTGGTCATGGAATTTCTGAGAAATGTTACACGCCATGCAACATGCTCTGCTTACCTTACAGCATGCTCTACATACAGCATGCTCTGCATACAGCATGCTCTGCATACAGCATGCTCTGCATACCTTACCGCATGCTTCTCAGTCACACATCTTTGGTTGTTGCCAACTCACTAGACTGTCAAGCAGTTTCATAACGTTGCCTTCTAGTCTGCTGCTTTTGCACCAGTGAAACCCTCACTGAGAGAACTTAGCTTTTCTCGGATATGGTCCCTGTAGATGAGAAAGTGCTTTTCTCCCTCCTTCTGATATTCCCTTGAGGACTCTGTCATTTGGAGAGGAGCCTTTAGCTGCGTAGCCTCCTATGGACTTTTATTTAAGCATAACATGCTTCCAGGGAAGGTAATGGTTCCACTTCAGTCGCTAACCCCGTCTGTTACCACACCTGCTCCCATAGACCTTGAGCTGTGTTGCAAGACATGCAGTCCAAGCTTAGTCCTTGTTAGAGGATTTTTTGTTTACGGAGTCAGTGTGTCACTGGGAAGACGTTCAACAACCAGCAGAAGTGACTTGTTGTGACGCAGTGCGGCAACCTCAGCAACCCGATAAGGAGTTGTCTTTACGACCCAGACAGTCTAGACAGCTTCGGGTTGTCACTGTACTTCCTCGCTTCCCCATGGTTGACAGTTCACAGACTGTGCAGCAGTACCATGATCTTGTGTCCGGCTCCGTCAGACGACTGGCTTTTAAGAGCTCCCACAAGTCGTCGCTGTCTGGAGATTCTCAGATGGACTATGGATCTGACCAAGGAACTGGGCCTCCTGGTCAATTTTGAGGAGTCCCAGCTCGTCCCATCCCAGACCATTGTCTACCTGGGTATGGATCTTCAGAGTCGAGCTTTTCGGGCTTTTCCGTCGGCCCCAAGGATCTTCCAAGCCCTAGAATGCATCCAGAGCATGCTGAGAAGGAACCGATGCTCAGTCAGGTAGTGGATGAGTCTAACAGGGACACTTTCATCGCTGGCCCTGTTCATCGTGTTAGGGAGACTCCACCTCCGCCCCCTTCAGTATCATCTAGCTGCTCACTGGATAAAGGACATGACGCTAGAGACGGTCTCAGTTCCTGTTTCCGAAGAGAGGAGGTCTACTCTCGCGTGGTGTAAGAACAGCTTTCTTCTCAAGGAAGTCTACCTTTGGCTGTTCAGAAACCCGACCGCCGTCTCCTCTCGGACGCATCAGACACGGGCTGGGGTGCGACTTTGGACGGACAGGAATGCTCGGGAACATGGAATCAGGAGCAAAGGACACTTCACATCAATTGCAAGGAGTTGTTGGCGGTTCTTCTGGCCTTGATAAACTTCAAGTCCCTCCAGCTTAACAAGGTGGTGGAGGTGGACTCTGACAACACCACAGCCCTGGCTTACATCTCCAAGCAGGGAGGGACTCTTTCGTGGAAGTTGTTCTAGATCGCAAGGGACCTCCTCATCTGGTCAAAAGATCGAAAGCTCATGCTAGTAACGAGGTTCATTCAGGGCGGTATGAATGTCATGGCAGATCGCCTCAGCCGGAAGGGTCAGGTCATCCCCACAGAGTGGACCCTTCACAAGAATGTTTGCAGCAGACTTTGGGCCCTGTGGGGTCAGCCAACCATAGATCTGTTCGCTACCTCGATAACCTAGAGACTCCTGTTGTATTGTTCTCCGATTCCAGACCCAGCAGCAGTTCACGTGGATGCTTTTCTGCTGGATTGGTCCCATCTCGACCTGTATGCATTCCCGCCGTTCAAGATTGTCAACAGGGTACTTCAGAAGTTCTCCTCTCGCAAAGGGACACGGCTGACGTTGGTTGGCTCCGCTCTGGCCCGCGAGAGAATGGTTCATAGAGGTACTGCAATGGCTGGTCGACATTCCCAGGACTCTTCCTCTAGGAGTGAACCTTCTACGTCAACCTCACGTAAAGAAGGTACACCCAAACCTCCACGCTCTTCGTCTGACTGCCTTCAGACTTTCGAAAGACTCTCAAGAGCTAGGGGCTTTTCGAAGGAGGCAGCCAGAGCGATTGCCAGAGCAAGGAGAACATCCACTCTCAGAGTCTATCAGTCTCAAGGGGAAGTCTTCCGAAGCTGGTACAAGACCAATGCAGTTTCCTCAACCAGTACCACTGTAACCCAGATTGCTGACTTCCTGTTACATCTAAGGAAAGTAAGATCCCTTTCAGCTCCTACGATCAAGGGTTACAGAAGTATGTTGGCAGCGGTTTTCCGCCACAGAGGCTTGGATCTTTCCACCAACAAAGATCTACAGGACCTCCCTAGGTCTTTTGAGACCTCAAAGGAACGTCGGTTGTCCACTCCAGGCTGGAATCTAGACGTGGTCCTAAGGTTCCTTATGTCATCAAGATTTGAACCTCTCCAATCAGCCTCTTTTTAGGACCTCACATTAAAAACTCTTTTCCTCGTGTGCTTGACAACAGCTAAAAGAGTAAGTGAGATCCACGCCTTCAGCAGGATCATAGTTTTCACATCTGAAACGGCTACATGTTCCTTGCAGCTCGGTTTTTGCTAAACGAGCTTCCTTCACGTCCTTGGCCTAAGTCGTTCGAGATCCCAAGCCTGTCCAACTTGGTGGGGAATGAACTGGAGAGAGTACTTTGCCCAGTTAGAGCTCTTAGGTACTATCTAAAAAGGTCTTAACCTTTACGAGGACAATCAGAAGCCTTATGGTGTGCTATCAAGAAGCCTTCTTTTCCAAGGTCTAAGAACTCAGTTTCTTACTATTCAGGCTTCTGATTAGGGAAGCACATTCTCATCTGAAGGAAGAAGACCTTGCTTTGCTGAAGGTAAGGACACATGAAGTGAGAGCTGTGGCTACTTCAGTGGCCTTCAAACAGAACCGTTCTCTGCAGTGTTATGGATGCAACCTATTGGAGAAGCAAGTCAGTGTTCGCATCATTCTATCTCAAAGATGTCCAGTCTCTTTACGAGTACTGCTACACCCTGGGACCATTCGTAGCAACGAATGCAGTAGTAGGCGGGGGCTCAGCCACTACATTCCCATAATCCCATAACCTTTTAACCTTTCTCTTGAATACTTTTTATGGGTTGTACGGTCGGCTAAGAAGCCTTCCACATCCTTGTTGATTTGGCGGGTGGTCAATTCTTTCTTGAGAAGCGCCGAGGTTAAAGGTTGTGATGAGGTCCTTTAGTATGGGTTGCAGCCCTTGATACTTCAGCACCTTAGAGTTGTTCAGCCTCCTAAGAGGAACGCTGCGCTCAGTAAGGAAGACGAACTTATTTAAGGCAGAGTAATGGCTCAAGTCGACTTCCTTACCAGGTACTTATAATTTCATTGTTATTTTGAATAACTGATAATATGAAATACGGGATACTTAGCTTCTTGATATACATGTACACTGGTTTTCACCCACCTCCCTGGGTGTGAATCAGCTACATGATTATCGGGTAAGATTAATATTGAAAAATGTTATTTTCATTAGTAAAATAAATTTTTGAATATACTTACCCGATAATCATGATTTAATTGACCCACCCTTCCTCCCCATAGAACCAGTGGACCGAGGAAAAATTGAGGTGGTGTCAACAAGAAGTACTGCAGTACCTGGCCACAGGTGGCGCTTGTGAGTACACCCCCCTCTTGTATAGCGATCGCTGGCGTATCCCTTCCGTAGAATTCTGTCGGGCAACGGAGTTGACAGCTACATGATTATCGGGTAAGTATATTCAAAAATTTATTTTACTAATGAAAATAACATATTACAGTATTATTATTATTATTTTAATGTTATTACTGTTCTTGAAATGTTATTTTAATTATTCATTACTTCTCTTGTAGTATATTTAGTTCCTTATATCTTTTCCTCACAGGGATATTTTTCCCTGTTGGAGCCCTTGGGCTTATAGCTTCCTGCTTTTCCAACTAGGGATGTAACTTACCTAGTAATAATGATAAATAGAGGGGCACTCAGTAGAGCGCAGACCTCCGCCGCGGCAGCTTATTTCTCGACCTTTTGCTCGAACTTGACCTTGACTTTTGAATTTTACATGTATTAACCCTTTTACCCCCAGGCTCTTTGGAAATTTCCAACCCTTAACCCCAAGGGGTTATTTTTTCTCCAGCACATTTTGCAGTATATTTTTCTAAAATTGCTCTAAAAGCCTTAATTTTTGTCATAGACAGGTCAGGTTGGTCTCATTCTCTAGGAAAATGCCTGAATTTTTTCAAAAAATTATAAAAAATATGAAAAAATTTTTTTTTATAGCATTTTTTTGCAAGGACTTACCGGTACGTCCATGGGGGTAAAGGGATGGGTTTTGTGAAACGTACCAGTACGTCCTTTGGGGGTAAAAGGGTTAATTGGCGTGGATTTTCGTATACTCATATGTGAACTAATGTTTGTCCTTCGAAAATTTAATGATTGCCAGCATTCTGCATAAGAGTTAATCCCTGCAAGTTTCATTGCTCTACAATTAAAGTTGTGGCCAGGAAGCTGTTCACAAACACACACACACACACACACACAAACAAACACACAAACAGGGACGAAAACATAACCTCCTTCCAACTTCATTGGCGGAGGTAATAATACCTACTCGTATTGATTAAGAGCGGCAGAGGTACGTAATTGTAGTATTCATGAAGCAGCAGCCTTTATTAATGAAGTTATTTATTGTAGAAATTTTTTCCATTTTCCAGGTGACATTCAAGAAATGGTTCAAGAATATCAAGAAAGTAATTTGCCCATAACAGATGACAACACTCATCTACATCAACTGTGTGATAGATTGGAATTTATTCTTAATTTTGGCCTAAAAGGTAGCTAGCTTATACAGTATATTGTATTTACCGTTTTAAGATTTTATTATGACCATATTTGATATGATATATAAAGGACTTCTCTGTAGTCTCAAATTTAATATGTACAGTAGTCAGAAGTTTTAATGAAATAATTTGTTTAAGGTCATCAAGTTTTTTCTTCCCGTTTTCAACAGAACGTACAGTTCTGGGAGGTCGGAGGGATGTCTGGTTGTACTTTTGTAAATGTTTGGCTGAACGACGCAATATCCTTGAAGGGTTGAAAATTGTCAAGGCTAATCGAGAGGTTAGTAGTTTTTAATTCATGTATATATGTATATATATTCATAGTTTGTATTGTACTTTATGGAATAATAGATATACAGGGTGTCCCAAAATATTGTATACACTCTTTGGATTGTTATAACTTGTTCAATTTATTGATATTAACGTGGAAAACAGATTCACCGAAGAGAATCAATGCACAGTGAAAAAGTAAGGATACATGGGGTAATTTGAGAATGTTTAAAAAAAAGAATCTGTTTTCCATGTTAATATGAATAAATTGAACAAGTTGTAACAATCTAATGAGTGTATACAATGTTTTGGGACACTCTGTAGTATCATCATTATATACTCTTTTTCAGATATGTTATAAGACAAATAAATGCCTTTTAAATACCCATGTTTGCCCATCTCCAGTGTTCACCATTTCCGTATTACTTAATCAAGAGCTGTAAATTGCGAATTGAAATGCTATTTATAATAAGCAAAGTCCATGCAGTGGGTTATTATCATCACTGTGCTTCCCACAATGCAATGTAGAATTCATTCGACCCTTTTCTTCTTTCTATTATACCTTTGCTCATATCTCCTTTCATCCAGCTCTTGGATGTAAGCTAAAATACGCAGTAGTGCTAGAGATTTGGAGTTCTTTGAGCCAGTTACACAAGCTTATGATTTCAAATAAGCTTATACCTAGAACCTTAGATTATGTCAACCTGAACGGTTTTAGTAGTGGAAACCATAAGACCTTCATGCGTCGGGTATTTCATCCCAGGCTATGTCTCCTCTTTAAAGGTTTAAAGGCCATTCATGAATGGCAAAGGCAAGGAACAGTGACATTACCCTATCAGGCAGTACAATGCCCTAGAGACTGACAGCAAGGGACAGTGACATTACCCAATCAAGCAGGACAATGCCCTAGAGACTGACCATACAGTGAACCCTCGTTTATCGCGGTAGATAGGTTCCAGACGCGGCCGCGATAGGTGAAAATCCGCGAAGTAGTGACACCATATTTACCTATTTATTCAACATGTATATTCAGACTTTTAAAACCTTCCCTTGTACGTAGTACTGTTAACAAACTACCATTTAATGTACAGAACACTTAATGCATGTACTAGAGTATCCTAAAGTAAAACAGGCACAAATATTAAAGGCAATTTTATATCATGCGTTTCCTAAACACGCTAAAAAAGCACGTTAAAAAATGGCAACCAATGTTTTGTTTACATTTATCTCTGATCATAATGAAAAAACAAACTGGAGGTAGAGCTTTGCTTATTACCCAGACATATTTCCCATACTATTCCCTTAGAACTACATCACATCTTAGATATATATATATATATATATATATATATATATATATATATATATATATATATATATATATATATATATATATATATGTGTATATATATATATATATATATATATATATATATATATATATATACATACCTACATATATACATACATACATATATACATAAATACATGCAGACATATATATATATATATATATATATATATATATATATATATATATATATATATATATATGTTACTGTATATATATGGGTTATGGAAAAAATCCGCGAAGTGGTGAATCCGCGATGGTCGAATCGCGAAGTAGCGAGGGTTCACTGTATATACATATGATCAGCACCTAAGCCCCCTCTCCACCCAAGCTAGGACCAAGAAGGGCCAGGCAATGGCTGCTGATGACTCGGCTCCCCCAAACCACCCATCCTTAGCTCACAACAGTGATGAGGTTGCAACGACCAAAGAAACTAATGAGTTTGAGTGGGACTCGATCCCCAGCCTGGCGTTCACCAGTCAGGGACGTTATTACATCGGCCACCACAACATAGAACTGGTACCTAAACATGTACTTTACTATCCAGATCCTATCAACTTATCCATATGATGGGCAGATAATTGGTTTCTGGAATCATCTCCCTCTCCCTGCATGGGAGCAGGGGAACCAACCAATTGTTTTAGGGGGATTTTCTACCCCTCAGTAAGTTAGTCTTCTTACCTTAAAGTATGAAAGGTTTGTAAACACATCAGAACGAATAACAAATTTAAGAAATCATTTGTATTTACTGTAGCTATGTAAACCTGAGGCCTTTAAAGTTAAACTTCCCACCTACCACCTCTCAAAAGGGAAGAGGCATTGATAGTAGAGTGGGTGGGGCTACTCGCTTGTGCTCGTACCTCTCGTTAACAGCCCTGTTAATGATTTTAAAGGCTGTTCCATTCTCTTGTAAGGTATTCCTTCTTTTAAAGTCCTCAGGTTTGTGAAGCTATGAAAAATACAAGTTACTTTCAAACTATATTATTTTGTGGCCATCATATCTTATCATGCCAATGTTGAACCCACAGGAGGGCGTTGTCATTTGCTTCTCTCAGATCTTGATCTGAGCAATGAGGGCTCAATGGGTACCCTTGTAGGCATATACTGCACATGTATCACTCATTCGTACACTGTAATGTTATTTCTGTTTTTTGAATATTGTTACAGTGTATGAGCCTGTGATACGCGTGCGGTACAATATGTTCCATTGTTTGTGGTGCTGCCCCACATAGGTATTCAGGGTTGGTTGCTGTTGGGTTTGCAATGAGACAACGTCCTGGTGACCGATCTTTATTATAAGATACCCAAGAGCCGACTGACTCGCAACAGCATATGCAGATGCATGCTCGGCAGCGCATGGCCGAAACATATCGTACACATATCGTACAGTAGCTAATCCCCATTTGTGGTGGTTATTTCCAGTTTTGCCTACTTTTACCCTTGCTCTGTTTTAGAGTTACCCAGTCCTTCCTGGTGAAATGTAGAGAACAGTTGTGTTTCATCTCTAGTTTGGGGGTAGTCTTAAATGCGCAGAAGCTCTCTGTGATTTCGACTCATATTTTGGAGCCCATTTGGAATTTTGGTAAGATCATTAGTTTTGTAAAACAGGTGTCTAGCAGGGCATAGTTTGAAGTAATCACACATAGTCTGACTTGCACTTCCTCTCAAGTGTCTTGGACTGTCAGTAATAGAGAGTGTCAGGGGTTAATGATAAGCCATCTGGGTTTTGAGCAAGCTGAATGAACAGTTGATTTAATTGATAAAAGCTCAGGCAGGTGCCAAAGAATATCACCATTTAAGGAGGTATATTTAGGCAATATGGCTAGTAAGAGAATTAGTTCATGCATGTACTTGGCAAGCACATCCCTCTCGTAAAGATGATTCTCAGTGCAACAGAGTATAAAATTCTGCCTCTCAAAGGTTTGATTTCTTCTATTATACTCCCTTTGTTTGAGGGCAAATGGATGTCTCATATAGTATCAGGTTCTTCTATATCAAATCCTTCAGTTACTGGAATCCAGGTTGCTAAATGCACTCAAAATCCAAGTTAGATTTTTAAATATTTAACTTAGCTGGTGAATATATAATAGCTGAGCCTCCGGCGGCTCGACAGAAAAAACACACAAAAACTCGCGAGCGATCGCTATGAAGGTTGCGGGTGTGCCCACTAGCGCCAACTATCGGCCAGATACCGCATATACATGTAAACAGACCCAATTTTTTCTCTGTCGGCCTTAACGACAAGACGTATCAATACTCGCTGTATAACCTGGAGTTTTCTCAACATATTTGGTGAAGTACTTCCTTTTGGTTTGAGCTTTCGCAGTGCAGGTGTTTTATCTTCAACTTAAATCTTGAACTCATTTTTGGATAGATTTAATTTTTAATGACTTTGGATTGTTTTTTGGACTTTCTTTCACTTTTAAATGGCCGACCCTTCCCTTAGTACGGAAGTGTGTTTTAGGCTTTTAGCAATTATCTTATCACGTTATAAATTGTTGTTGTTAACTATATATTTTATATCTCAACCGCCTTTATTAGGCCTCTTCGATTAGCTTTCCATTTATAATAAACATCAAGATAAATTTTAATGATTTGTTTATATGCGACCTTTCCTAATCCTCCTCTAATCCGAGAGTAGGCGGTCCTAACTTGGAAACCGAAGTTAAACAACGTTGAGCCCTTTCAATCGTAAATAACTTTTACAGAGCAAATGATTTAAAACTTATTAAATAAATATTTTTTAGTAAATATTTTATGAAAGATTTTCTTTGAATAGTCTTCGTACTGTTTCAAAGATGAACTAACGTTTAGTTTATTTATGCTACGCAGTTTGCGCTCTATCGTTACGATAGAGAGAGAGAGAATCACGGTTTCACTTTGCAGAAAGAGTAAATCGATTCTGACGTTTTGTTCATTCTTCTTTCAAACTTAAAGGTTTTGAATACTATTTTAAAGGAACTTGTTAATTGAAAAACCTTTCAGTTTTTTCCTTTGGTAAAATAACCTGTTTATTGACGAAAGGTAAGTGGGCTCTTCTCTTCGGTGCGAAATCATGAGAGAGAGAGAGAGAGAGAGACGGAGAGAGAGAGAGGAAGAGAGAACGTTCCGATCTTTATTCTCGTCCCAAGCGAGTAACGTTGTTCTCGAGTCAGTTTTTTACTCTCGTCCCTAGTCTCTGTACGGGGAGAAAGGATAAAACGTTTTTAGTTTTTATTCTCGTCCCAAGGCACTGTACGGTGAGAGATTGAAAACGTAGTTTTGAATGAACTAGTGTTTAGTCTCCTTCCCAGCCACTGATCTTTTTATCTTAATATATGTTTACTGTTTTTTGCTTGTATTAATGTGCTTACATTATACGACTGATTTCGCAATTATAACCTTTTGATGAGGGTAGAATTGCGTGCTTCAGGTAGAAATCAGTTTTATTCATACCTAATGTGAATTGTTGTAAAATTCGATTTCAGTGAAGTAAGTGCAAAACAGAAAATCGTAGTGATAAAGTGATAATTGCGCAAAGTGTTATCAGTGTTGCGACCGAGGGTTCGTCTGTTCGTGCCTGTCGTTCACCTAGTCCGAGACCTCTTGCAAGCTCCCAAGCCCAGGGGAGAAGTAATGTCGTACGACTTATGGGTTCGAGAGGACTTGATCAGCGAACAGACGTTCCCTCTATGGTTTCAGGCGTGTCTCATCAACACCGCCCCTACCATAAGACGAGCGAGACGATTTTCTCCTCGTCATCCGAAGGCTTTTCGCATAAGAAACCGTGGAACAAGGTTTCGAGGCCCTTTAAGCGAAAGTCAGTCCTTTCAGGACAGGTCCAGCATCCTGGTTGTAACCATTAGGACAGCACTGACCCTATGCAGTCATCGGAAGACTGCTCGCCGCCTAAACAAAAGCGTAACACAGACTCCGAGAGTCTTTTTGTAGGCAAGGTTTTGCAGTCACAGACGTTACCCTCGTCTCTTACCGCAACCATTCCCGTTGATCCTAAATGGGTTGTACGGCAAGACATGCAGAATAAGCTTGCCTCTCTTATGGAGGACTATTCTGTTGAGCAGGTTCACGATGATCCTCGCCGCTTAGCTGATTGAGATCTTGGCCGTCAGCCGCCCAAACGAGCCTTTGCTCGTCCTGTTGACATTGACGTTACAAAGTCACGTCAATCGTGTTTTGTAGAGCCTCACTCGATGCAGTCCCGTGTTGACTCTCAGCCGCTTGTGGACGTTCAGCCGCTGACGCTTGCTCTTGTTGACGTTCAGGACGTTCACCAACCAGCAGAGTTGACTTGTTTTGACGTTGAGCGTCAAGCACCGCAGTCAAGAGTTGTTTTGACTGCTCAGTCTAAGCAGTCAAGGCAGTCTCGAGTTGACGTCGAACGTCCTCCCGCACCTGTTGTTGTTACTGGTCAGTCCTTTAAGCAGTTACATGACATAGCGTCATTGACTGCTACTGATTGCTCCTTTGCGTGTGGACTCTGCTTGTCAAGCATTGCCACCACGACAGGTCTCTCCCTTGCTTGAGACTCGGCTATTGTCGGACAAGGTTCCTTCAGATGAGGAAGTTGCTGATCCCCCTCCTACTGAGATTCCCTTGAGGACTCTGTCAGACGGAGAGGAGCCTAAAGCTGCTCAGCCCTCTATGGACTTTAAATAAATCATGCTGATTTTTAAGGATCTTTGTCCGGATCTTTTTGTAACTGCTGCTCCTCGTTCGCCTAAACGTCAGAGTTTACACTAGGCCTAGCTACTTCGAAGCCGTTGTTTTATATGCTAGTGCTCTCTCGCTCTTCTAAGAGAGCTTTGCGTTTGCTAGGCGACTGGTTAATCACCAGGAGGAGTTTGGGGGAGACAGCCTTTGCTTTCCCTACTTTTAAGCTGGCTTATAGAGCGAGAGTCTGATATGACACGGGAGAAGTTCTCGGCTTGGGAGTTCCTGCCTCTGCCCAGATAGACTTCTCAATCCTCATAGACTCTCCCTGGCGCCTGGCCATGAGACGCTCCAAGATTTTATGGTCGACTTCAGAGCTAGACCATCTCCTGTTAGGAGTTTTTTCGAGCGTTTGAAGTTTTGCTGTACAATTATGTCATGCATAAACAAGGCTTTCAGGGATGGCTCCAATGATCTGACAGCCACGTTCTCTGCAGGAACAAGTCCCTCAGGGATGGCTCCAATGATCTGGCAGCCATGTTCACTGCAGGAGTACGTAAGAGGCAAGTGCGCTCAATGTATTCATTGTCAAGACAAACTTCACGATGAAGTCTACCAGGCTGTCTTGACAGCATTAATGGAAGGCGACTGGATAGTCTCTCTCGACCTTCAGGAGGCATACTTCCACATTCCTATACACCCGGATTCCCAACCGTTTCTGAGGTTTGTTTACAGGAATGTGGGGTACCAGTTTCGAGCCCTGTGCTTTGGCCTCAGTCCTGCTCCTCTCGTGTTTACGAGGCTCATGAGGAATGTGGCAAAATCCCTCCATCTATCGGGGATCCGAGCCTCCCTGTACTTGGACGACTGGCTTCTCAGAGCATCGTCCAGTCTTCGCTGTCTGCAGGATCTACATTGGACGTTGAGTCTGGCCAGGGAGTTGGGACTTTTGGTCAACCTAAAAGTCCCAACTGATCCCATCCCAGATTATTCTATATTTGGGGATGGAGATTCGCAGTCCAGTTTTTTTTTCGGGCTTTTCCGTCTGCCACCCGAATAGAACAAGCCCTGCTCGAAGTCTAACTAATGCTGAAAAGAGAACGTTTGTTCAGTCAGGAGTTGGAACAGTCTCGTAGGGACTCTCTCATCCCTGGAGCAGTTTGTCTCACTAGGGAGACTACACCTTCTGCCTCTCCGGTTCCATCTAGCCTCTCACTGGAACTAGGACAAGACGTTAGAGACGGTATCATTCCCACTCTCCGAACCAGTAAAGGCATGCCTTAAATGGTGGGACAGCAATATCAGTCTGAGAGAGGGACTATCCCTAGCAGTCAAGAACCCAAACCACGTGTTGTTCTCAGACGCGTCGGATTTGGGTTGGGGTGCGACCCTGGACGGTCGGGAATGCTCGGGTCTGTGGACCTCAAGTCAGAAGAGCATGCACATCAACGGCAAGGAGCTATTAGCAGTCCACTTGGCCTTGATGATATTCGAAAGCTTCTTCGAAACTAAGTGGTAGAGGTCAACTCAGACAACACCACAGCTTTGGCGTACATCTCCAAGCAAGGAGGCACACACTCCTTCACGCTGCTCGAGATCGCAAGGGACCTTCTCTTATGGTCAAGAAATCGAGGCATCTCCCTGTTGACGAGATTCATCCAGGGGGACTTGAACGTCTTGGCAGACTGTCTCAGTCGGAGGGGTCAGGTGATACCCACGGAATGGACCCTCCACAAGGACGTGGGCAAGAGTCTTTGGGCTACTTGGGGTCAACCCACCATAGACCTCTTTGCCTCCTCGTTGACCAAAAGGTTACCAATCTATTGCTCTCCAGTCCTCGATACAGAAGCAATCCACATAGACGCGTTTCTACTGGATTGGTCTCTTCTGGACTTATATGCATTCCCACCATTCAAGAAAGTCAACAAGGTACTGCAGAAGTTCGCCTCTCACGAAGGGACAAGGTTGACGTTGGTTGCTACCCTCTGGCCCGCGAGAGAATGGTTCACCGAGGTACTTCAATGGCTGGTAGACTTTCCAAGAAGTCTTCCTCTGAGGGTAGATCTGTTACGTCAGCCCCACGTAAAGAATGTCCATCAAAGCCTCCCCGCTCTTCGTCTGACTTCCTTCAGACTATCGAAAGGCTCTCAAGAGCTCGAGGCTTTTCGAAGGAGGCAGCCAGTGCGATTGCAAGAGCGAGGAGAGCTTCTACCATTAGAGTATACCAGTCGAAGTGGGAAGTCTTTCGAGACTGGTGCAAGTCAGCATCTGTGTCCTCGTCCAGTACCTCTGTAGCCCAAATCGCAGATTTTCTTTTACATCTGAGAAAGGTTCGCTCCCTTTCAGCTCCCACGATTAAGGGCTACAGGAGCATGTTGGCTTCGGTCTTTCGACATAGAGGCTTAGATCTTTCCAACAATAAAGATCTCCAAGATCTCCTTAAGTCTTTCGAGACCTCTAAGGAACGTCGTTTGGCAACTCCTGGATGGAATTTAGACGTGGTCCTAAGGTTCCTCATGTCAGACAGGTTTGAGCCATTACATTCAGCCTCCCTGAAGGATCTCACCCTCAAGACACTTTTCCTAGTGTGCTTGGCTTCGGCTTAAAGGGTCAGTGAACTTCATGCCTTCAGTAAGAACATCGGCTTTTCTACAGAAAAAGCCACTTGTTCACTTCAACTTGGTTTCCTGGCCAAAAATGAACTGCCTTCTCGTCCTTGGCCTAAATCTTTGGATATTCCTTGCTTATCAGAGATCGTAGGCAACGAACTGGAAAGAGTATTATGTCCTGTTAGAGCTCTTAAGTTCTATTTAGCTCGTACTAAGTCATTACGAGGTAAATCTGAGGCATTATGGTGCTCAGTTAAGAAACCATCATTGCCTATGTCAAAGAATGCTTTGTCATATTTTATCAGATTTTTAATACGAGAAGCTCATTCTCACTTGAATGAGAAAGACCGATGTTTGCTTAAGGTTAAGACTCACGAAGTTAGAGCTATAGCAACCTCCGTGGCCTTCAAGCAAAATAAATCTCTGCAAATTATTATGGACGCGACTTTTTGGAGAAACAAGTCAGTGTTCGCGTCATTTTACTTAAAAGATGTCCAGACTCTTTACGAGGACTGCTACACACTGGGTCCATTCGTTGCAGCGAGTGCAGTAGTGGGTGAGGGTTCTACCACTACATTACCCTAATTCCAATATCCTTTTTAATCTGTCTCTTGAAATGTTTTTAATATTGTTTTTTGGGTTGTACGGAAGGCTAAGAAGCCTTTCGCATCCTGGTTGATTTGGCGGGTGGTCAAAGTCATTTCTTGAGAGCGCCCAGATTAGGGGTTTGATGAGGTCCTGTTGTATGGGTTGCAGCCCTTAATACTTCAACTCCTGGGAGTCTTTCAGCATCCTAAGAGGATCGCTGGGCTTCGTGAGGAAGACAGACCAATAAGGCAGAGTAATCGTCTAAGTCAACTTCCTTACCAGGTACCTTTATATATATTTGGTTTTGTTATGATATAACTGTCAAAAACTCTAAGCATATACGCTGTAAACTTAATTAACTCTGGTCTCTACCCACCACCATGGGTGTGAATCAGCTATTATATATTCACCGGCTAAGTTAAATATTTAAAAATGATATTTTAATTATAAAATAAATTTTTGAATATACTTACCCTGTGAATATATAAATTAAAGGCCCCCCTTCCTCCCCGATAGAGACCCAGCGGGATGAGAAAAATTGGGTCTGTTTACATGTATATGCGGTATCTGGCCGATAGTTGGCGCTAGTGGGCACACCCGCAACCTTCATAGCGATCGCTCGCGAGTTTTTGTGTGTTTTTTCTGTCGAGCCGCCGGAAGCTCAGCTATTATATATTCACCGGGTAAGTATTTTCAAAAATTTATTTTATAATTAAAATATCATATTTCAACTTAGGCTAATAGTAATGCATGGGATATCTGATGTATTTTTTTTGTATGGGAAACGGAAGAGAGAATAGGGTAGAAAATTTTGTTTTTTTGTCAAAGGTTGGGCAGCCGGAGGCTTTGATGATTAAAGTATGACTACAATATATGCATTGATGTAATAGATTTTATTGTTAATATTCATTGTTTGTGCTAGTAGAGGGACTTGGGATCCCAGATGTGGAGTAGACAAAGCTGGATTCTTCTTCTTTTGAATATCTAGAAAAAAGTTTGAAATATGTAAAATCATATGTAAAATTATGAGTTTATAAAATATTAAGGATTTGTTTCCTTCACTGGGTGGCATTAGGAGAGAGCAACAAATTAATGAAAAATTTTTAGCAGAGACAGCAGATCTAAATGTTAACCTATCAGTTCACCTTTTCATATGTCAAATCAAATCTTTTTTTGATGAGAAAAATTCTGAGACTAGAAAAATTCAGTATGTATGACTTGCGAAGAGCAGATTGACTTGAAAGGAAACAAAATTACAATAAATATAGAGAGTAATTTTCTTGGTTTTTTTCCAGATACAAGTTTTTGAGAAAAAGTCATAGAAACATTAAAGCGAAAACTATAAATGATTAATGATTGTGTAGGTAGGTTATCAGCAATTCCAAATTCTCGATGCAAGCCGTGGACTTGCTCAAGAGGACAGGGGAGGAAATAATGATACTGCACTTGCAATCTAATAATAGAAAATGGATTAGTTTGTAATTTAGGTCACTAACCATCCTGCCATGTTGGATATTAAGATATATTTGTAATGTAAAGACTTTTTACTGTCATTATAATTGTTTAATTATGTTTAAATCCCACCATTTTTATATTTACAAAACTTTGTATTTTCAAAATGTTCATAAAATATTTAGATTTTTTTTTTTCTATTTTAATCCTATGTTTTTTATTTTCAGCTAAAAACTGGTGTTGGTCGAAGCCGAAGTTTCCTGCGCTACTGTTTGGTACACAAGTGTTTAGCTGATGTAATCCAACAATGTACAGAACACAAGTCATTCACTGTACAGTTTTATTCCCCAGAGTCAATGTTGCTACATGAAAAGTCTGTAGCATCACTGCTTAGTGGCCTATATCTTCTCTGTGATGTATCTTTTGATTTACCTCCCACTGGTCATGATTTAGACGTATCCTGGCCTACATTTGCTCGGTAAGAGTTGGTTAACACAAATTTAGTTTCTATTTGTTGAATTATTTCAAAACATATAGCATAGCATAGTTAAAGGATTTTTTTTCAATATTAATCTTACCCGATGATCATGTAGCTGCAACTCTGTTGCCCGACAGAAAAAACCTAAGGTCGGGATACGCCAGCGATCGCTATACAGGTGGGGGTGTACAACAACAGCGCCATCTGTCGAGTAGGTACTCAGGTACTTCTTGTCAACAAGAACCAATTTTTCCTCTGTCGTGCCACCGGCAAGACCTACTTGGATACGCTGTTGTTTCTGGAGTTGATTTCACGCTTTTTGGTGATGTATTCTCTCTAGATATTAGCTTTCGCTGTACAGGAGTTATTATCATTAACTTATCAAGCTTTTTTGATTAGTTTTGGATTAATTGTTGACGACTTTGATAGATTTTGGATTCCCCCCTTGGCTAATTCAAGATGTCTGACCATTCTCAAGTCCCTAAGTACAGGCAGTGTAGCGCTAGGGACTGTTCTAGGCGTCTTCCGAAGGCCTCTATAGATCCTCACACCGTTTGTTCCAATTGTAGGGGTAAATCCTGTCAATTGGAAGATCGATGTGAGGAATGCGCTGGGCTTTCGGAATTCTATTTTAATGAATTCCTTAAGAATGCACGTAGGCTAGAGAAGAATAGGATCAGGAGGAGTTCGTCTCGCTCTTTTGATTTTTCCTCTCCCCATGCCCCTCAACCTATTCCTTCCCCTGTAGTGGTGACTCCCGACCCTGCTACTAGTGCTCAACCCTCGATGGCGGACATGATGCGTGCCATTCAGGCTCTTGGTGACAGAGTGGAGTCATTAGCTAATGACCGGAATCAACTTTTGGCCGATGTCAAAGAGTTGAAAGAGAAAAGTGCAGTGGGAAGTGTAGTGAGTGCAAGTGCGGTGAAAAGTGTCAGTGTCAGTGTTACGCATGAGGGTGCATCTGTTCGTGCCAGTCGTCCTCCCAGTCCGGGACCTCTTGCAAGCTCCCAAGCCCAGGGGAGAAGCAATGTCGAAGGACCAAAGGGTTCGACAGGCCTTGATCAGCGTACGGATGTACCCTCAGTGGTTGCGGACGTATCTTGCAGAGATCGTCCCATCCACAAACAGACGAGTGAGCCCATTCATTCCTCGTCTGTGGAAGAAGTTTCTAGGAAGAAACGTTGGACCAAGGTCTCACGACCTCTCAAGCGCAAGGTCCCTTCCGAGCGAGTCCAACGGCCCAGGTGTAGCCACTGGGTCAGTTCGGACTCGCCGCAGTCTTCCGAAGACTGCACACCTCCCAAGAGAGGTAGAGTGGTTCCGCAGCAGGCAATCACTCCGTCTGTTGCCGCACCAACCACGGTAGACCCTAAGTGGTCTATGCTGCAGACTATGCAGTCTCAGCTTGCTTCCTTCATGCAGGAGTATCGTGCTGAGAAGGTTGACACTGCACCTGTTAACCTACAACCTGCCACGGTTGTGCGCTCAGCAGATACTGCGGCTGCCTGCTCCCACACTCCGCCTGTGAGAGCTCCACCACCGATGCGCAGTCGACCCTGCCAGACGCATGTTGACGTTAGCCGACATGCGGCACCCTCCGTTGACATGCGTGAGCTACCGCATCAGCAGTGGGAAGGTGCTGTCAAGCTGCCGTGTTTTGACGCAATGCGGCAGTCTCCGCAACCCACGGCAGTCCCTCCCACGCACCAGCATTCCGCTTTTGTTGTTGCCAGCTCTCAGACTGACCAGCAGCGGCATGATGTTGGATCCAGTGCAGCTACGCATGCACCCGTGCTGCCGGATTCAGCCGTTCAGCTTTCTTCTCCACCTTTGCCGCTTCCTCCTCAGCATTCGGATGAAGGAGTATCTGATGACGACGAAGCTGCGCATTTGGACGATCCGCACTCCGACATAGAAGAACCCAAGTCTACGCCTCCCTCCTTAGACTTTAGGAAAGTCCTTGCCCTGTTTAGGGAGTTGTATCCGGACCAGTTTGTGTCTGCAACCCCGCGCTCACCTCCCTCTGAGTTCGCTTTAGGCATGCAGTCAGCAGCTCCTGCCTTTACGAAACTCGTACTCGCGCGCTCATCCAAGAGAGCTTTAAGGGTACTGGGAGAGTGGTTGCAGTCCAAGAAGCAACTTGGGAAGACAGCCTTCATCTTTCCACCTACCAAGCTTGCTTCCAAATCTAGCGTCTGGTATGCCACGGGAGAAGAACCCGGCTTGGGAGTTCCTGCCTCTGCCCAGGGCGACTTCTCAAGTCTGGTTGACTCTCCCCGCAGGCTGGCTATGAGACGCTCCAAGATTTGCTGGACCTTTTCGGACATGGACCATCTGTTGAAGGGAGTTTTTCGTGCTTTTGAGATCTTCAACTTCCTGGACTGGTGTTTGGGAGCGTTAAGCAGAAAGACCTCCCCTTCGGATAAGGACTCTGCCATGCTTATCATGTCATGCATGGACAAAGCCATTCGGGATGGGTCTGGCGAGCTTGCGGCTTCGTACGTGTCCGGAGTGCTTAAGAAGCGAGATCACCTTTGCTCCTTCTTGTCTGCGGGGATCACACCATGCCAGAAGTCGGAGTTGATGTTTGCTCCGCTTTCCAAGTGTCTCTTTCCGGAAGAGCTGATCAAGGGGATGGCGGCCTCGTTGATCCAGAAGGATACCCATGACCTGGTGGCTTCTTCCGCACGTAAAGTCACAGCTTTACCTTCCGTGCCTAGACCTAGGATGGACACACCAGCGTCTAGGTTCATCCCGCCCTTTCGTGGCAGAACCTCCAGCAGAGGAGGTACCCGTGCCGACAGTCAACGTGGCAAAAAGAAGAAGGGTTCCAAGTCCTCAAAAGGCAGAATCTGACTGCCTACCTCTCCAGACAGCAGTGGGAGCCAGGCTCAAGAACTACTGGCAGGCTTGGGAGAACAGAGGTGCAGACGCTCAGTCTGTGAAGTTGCTAAGAGAGGGGTACAGGATTCCGTTCTTGCGCAATCCCCCTCTAGCAACTACTCCCATCAACCTCTCTCCCAACTACAAAGAGGAGGACAAGAGGCTAGCTTTACAGCAAGAGGTGTCTCTCTTGCTACAAAAGGGAGCGGTAGTCATAGTCCGGGACCATAAATCCCCGGGCTTCTACAACCGTCTCTTCTTAGTAGCGAAGAAGACAGGAGGGTGGAGACCGGTGCTGGACGTCAGTGCTCTCAATGCTTTTGTCACCAAGCAGACGTTCACCATGGAGACGACGAAGTCGGTGCTAGCATCGGTCAGGAAGGAAGACTGGATGGTCTCGTTGGACCTAAAAGACGCGTACTTTCACGTCCCCGTCCATCCAGACTCCCAACCTTTCCTAAGGTTCGTCTTTGGAAAGGTCGTTTACCAGTTCCAAGCCCTGTGCTTTGGCCTAAGCACGGCACCTCTAGTGTTTACCAAACTGATGAGGAATATTGCCAAATTCCTGCATTTGGCAGACATCAGAGCCTCCCTCTATTTGGACGACTGGCTTTTAAGAGCTCCGTCAAGTCGTCGCTGTCTGGAGAATCTCAAATGGACTATGGATCTGACCAAGGAATTGGGTCTCCTGGTCAATATAGAGAAGTCCCAACTCGTCCCATACCAAACTATTGTCTATCTAGGTATGGAGATTCAGAGTTGACCTTTTCGGGCTTTTCCGTCGGCCCCCAGAATCAGTCAAGCCCAAGAATGCATCCAGAGCATGCTGAGAAGGAACCGATGTTCAGTCAGGCAGTGGATGAGTCTAACAGGGACGCTTATAGATTTTGACTGGGTCCTTGGCAGCATTTGAAATTTTGTATTGAATAACATGTGTTTTACTCTTAACAAGCCTCCCGTTTTAAATTTTCTTATGTATAAAATTTGGCATTATGTAATTCTTATATTTGATCTCATAATCAATGGCTACATAATTTTATCAAATTATAATTTGTGACATTATCAAACGTGTGAGGGATAATCCTTGCTTACTTGATGTGCAGTACGTAGATAAAGGGTAGAATGTTCTCATATAGGAGGAAAACTGCTGAACTCTTGTCTCCTAATTGATAGATATGTCTCCATAATGTTCATAATTCATATACTCTTGCTATATTACTATTAGACAAAAATTTTATATCCCCAGGCCAGGGTCATCAGCATGGCGAGCTCCGAGTCGCACTGTATCAATGTCATCTTTATCTTCCTTTTCATCACAGGTGAGTAGAGTTAGTCAGTTTTAAGACATTTTTAGTTGTACATTGTATCTGTTAATTACTGAACCTACACATTGAGTCATTTGGTTGATGTTAATTTTTGGGAACATAGATTAGGCTGGACATAGTAAAGCCTGACATTGTTGTAGGCTTTGTCTTCTAACTTTACAGTTACTGAATTTAGAAAAAATTAGTTTAATTCAGAAGTACCATACCTTTTCATAGAGGTCACAGTGCTAGCGTATACTGACTTATAGTTTTAAAATCCCTATGTGCTAAAAAAAATGACAAGTACGGTATTCAAATTTTTACAGCTCACTAATAACATGTTTTTAATTGCTTAATGTTAGTTTACCATGACAGTGCACTTGTGTTTGAGAATTTGTATCGAGTCTACTGTATAGTAAACTGTAGGATTGGATGACCCACCTCTCTCCATCCTATCCTAATATTTAAGATTGTTTCTTACCCTCGTGCACGCTCTGTGCTGTATGAAACTCGCCCTCTGATCGGATCTTTCGAGGTCAGTTAGTGATTGTGAACCTGGTGTAACAGCCATCACTTTTTCATTAGTTGCAAGTGAACGGTTCTAAAAAAAACGATCTCCATCATAGTACTGTAGGCCGATAGTGGAATCGTTCACAAAACGGGTATCGCTTATCATTATTTTTTTTTTTTTTTTTGTCTATCACAGTCTATAGAAACTGGTGGTTTATAGTGTGGGTTTCAGGGTTACATCCAGATTTGGCGTCAATGACCTTCGATGTCAGGATGCCAGAGAACGTCAAATCAATCAATCAATCAATCAATTAATCCAATTTCCATAGGAGTCCATCACTTTCTTCACTCTATATGCTGTTTCAAGTAGCATGCTCTTTTGCACAAGTCCTGGGGCTATATTGGCTCCTACCTTCTCAAGATTCCTTTTCAAAGATTTTGGGTATAGTCCCTAGTTCTCCTATGCTTATGGTACCACTTCTACCTACATATTCCATAGCCTTCTCAGTTCAGTTTGTAGAGTTTGGTACTTTTCTATTATTTCTCTCCCCTTATCTTCCTTTCTTAAATCCCACGGTACTGCAACATATATGAGTGATACTTTTTATTATTATTATTATTATTATTATTATTATTATTATAATTATTGTTATTTTTATTATTATTATTATTATTATTATTATTATTATTATTTTTTCAATATTTAACTTAGCCGGTGATTATATAAGCTGCAACTCTGTTGCTCGACAGAAAACTCTACGTTAAAAATCCGCCAGCGATCGCTATGCAGGTAGGGGGTGTACTTCAACAGCGCCATCTGTCGTGCAGGTACTCAGTACTCAATGTAAACAAAGAACTCAATTTTCTCTCTGTCGGGCTACCGGCAAGACCTACTAATTCGCTGTTGCTAACTGGATTTGTTTTCACAACTATTGGTGAAGTACACTATTCTAGTTTTGAGCTTTCACTATGCAGGTGTTTTATCTTCATCTCAAAACTTGAACTCGTTTTGGATAGACTTAATTATGGTGACAAAGAGAGTATGGACTTTCTTTCACTTTTAAATGGCCGACCCTTCCCTTAGACAGAAGTGTGTTTAGGCTTTTAGTAATTATCTTATCACGTTATAGATTTTCCTCTATATATTTTATATCTCTCCGCCTTTATTAGGCCTCTTCGATTAACTTTCCATTTTTTATAAACATATAAAATAAATTTTAATGCTTTGTTTATATAGACCTTTCCTGAGAGTAGGCGGTCCTAACTTGGAAACCGAAGTTAATCAACATTGAGCCCTTTATATCGTCTTTAGCTTTTAAAGGATTTAAAACTTTTTAAATGTAATATTTTATGAAAGAATTTCTTTGATAGTCTTCGTACTGTTTTCAAAGATGAACTAACGTTTAGTTTTTTATGCTACGCAGTTGTTGACGTTCAGGACGTTCAACATGCGCTCTATCGTTACGATAGAGAGAGAGTGTATCACGGTTTCACTTTGCAGTAAGAGTAAATCGATTCTGACGTTTTGTTCATTCTTTCTTAGCTTTAATGTTTTAAATTCTAATTTAAAGGAACTTTTTATTTGAAAAACCTTTCAGTTTTTTCCTTTAGTCAAATAACATGTATTTTTGACGATATATAATTGGGCTCTTCTCTTAGGTGCGAAATCAAGAGAGAAAGAGAGAGAGAGATAGAGACGGAGGGAGAGAGAGGAGAGAAAACGTTCCGTTCAAGCGGGTAACGTTGTTCTCGTGTTACTCTCGTCCCTAGTCTCTGTACGGGGAGGAAGGATAAAACGTTTTTAGGTTTTTATTCTCGTCCCCAGGCTATGTGCGGTGAGAGATTGAAAACGTAGTTATATGAACTAGTGTTTAGTCTCTTTCCCAGCCACTGATTTTTCTTTTTATCTTAAAATATGTTTTCTGTTTTTTGCTGGTATTATGAGCTTGCATTATACGACTAATTTCGCAATTACTACCTTTTAATGAAGGGTAGAAATAAGTGCAAAACAGAAAATCGAAGTGATAAAGTGATATGCGCAAAGTGTTACAGTGTTGCGTCCGAGGCGCAAAGTGTTACAGTGTTGCGTCCGAGGGTTCGTCTGTTCGTGCCTGTCGTTCACCTAGTCCGGGACCTCTTGCAAGCTCCCAAGCCCAGGGGAGAAGTAATGTCAAAAGACTTATGGGTTCGAGAGGCCTTGACCAACGAACAGACGTTTTCCCTCTATGGTATCGGGTGTTTCTTACCAAGATCTCCCCTACCATAAGACGAGAGAGACGTTGTTTCTCCTCACCATCCGTAGGCTTTTCGCATAAGAAACCTGTCACAAGGTTTCGAAGCCCTTAAGCGAAAGTCAGTCCTTTCAGGACAGGTCCAGCGTCCTGGTTACAGCCATTAGGACAGCTCTGACCCTATGCAGTCATCGGATAACTGCTCGCCGCCTAACAAAAGCGTAACACAGACTCCGAAAGTCTTTTTTTGTAGGCAAAGTGTTGCGGTCACAGACGTTACCCTCGTCTATTACCACAACCATTTCCGTTGATCCTTAAGGGGTTGTATGGCAAAACATGCAGTATATGCTTGCCTCCCTTATGGAAGACTATTCTGCCGATTAGTCCGTTGAGTCTAGCCGTTTATCTCATCGATATCCTGGCTTTCAGCCAACCTAACGTTCCTTTGTGCTTACTGTTGACGTTGGCGTAGCTTAGTCACGTCAGTCAGGTTGTTTAGAACCACACTCGATGCGGTCTCGTGTGGTTTTTCAGCCGCATTTGGACGTTAGGCCACTGGCTGATGCTCCTGTTGACGTTCTAGACGTTCACTAACAATCGGAGTTGACTTGTTTTGACGCTGTGCGTCAACCTCCGCATTCTAGAGTTGTTTTGACTGCTCAGTCTAGGCAGTCAAAGCAGTCTCGAGTGGACGCTGTACGTCCTCACGCACCTGTTGTGGTTGACAGTTCAGTTGTTGACAGTTCACAGACTGTCAAGCAGTTACATGACGTTGCGTTCTGGTCCGCTACTAATGCACCAGTGAGAGACTCAGCTTTTATCGGACAAGGTTCCTGTAGATGAGGAAGTTGCTGTTCTCCCTCCTACTGATATTCCCTTGAGGACTCTGTCAGATGGAGAGGAGCCTTAAGCTGCTTAGCCTCCTATGGACTTTAATTAAATCATGATGATTTTTTTAAGGATCTTCGTCCGGATCTTGTAACTGCTGCTCCTCGTTCGCCTAAACGTCAGAGCTTACACTAGGCCTAGCTACTTCGAAGCCGTTGTTTTTAAGCTAGTGCTCTCTCGCTCTCCTAGAGAGCGTTACGTTGGCTAGGCGACTGGTTTTTCACCAGGAGGAGTTTGGGGGATACAGCCTTTGCTTTCCCTTCTTTTAAACTGGTTTATAGAGCGAGAGTCTGATATGACACGAGAGAAGTTCTCGGCTTGGGAGTTCATGCCTCTGCCCAGATAGACTTCTCAATTCTGGTAGACTCTCCCTGGCGCCTAGCCAGGAGACGCTCCAAGTTGTTTACAGGTCAACTTCTCAGCTGTTGTCGAGCCTTTGAAGTTTTGCTGTACTATTATGTCACGCATAACAAGGCTTTCAGGGATGGTAAACGGTTCCGCCTCAGTCGCTAACCCCGTCTGTTGCCACACCTGCTCCCGTAGACCCTAAATGGGCTTTGCTGCAAGACATGCAGTCCAAGCTTGCGTCCTTGATAGAGGACTTAAATGCGGAGAAGAACCTTCTGGCCAACAACCTTCCAACCGGTCGGTTGTGCGCCCTGTTGACGCTGAGGTAACCTACTCGCGTCTGCCAGTTGAGGTGGTTCCTCCACCGATGCGACCCAGTGTGGGTTGCCAGCCGCACGTTGACGTTAAGCGACGCTCGGAGGTGGTTGTTGACGTTCAGGACGTTCAACAACCAGCAGAGGTGACTTGTTGTGACGCAGTGCGTCAACCTCAGCAACCCGGTAGGGTGTTGACTGCACAACCCAGACGGTCTAGACAGTTTCGGGTTGACGCTGTGCTTCCTCGCGCACCCATGGTTGTTGACAGTTCACAGACTGTGCAGCAGTTCCATGATATTGCGTCCGGCTCCGTCACGCATCCACCAGTGCGACCGGATTCAGCGAGTCAGACGTTGCCCACTCCGTTGCCGTTTCCTCATCAGTTTCGGATGAGGAACCCTCTGATGAGGACGTTGCTGAACAAGACGATCAGCCCCCAGCCCTGCTATCCATCCAGAAGATGCTGAAGAAGGAACGCTGCTCAGTCAGGCTGTGGATGAGTCTGGTAGGGACGCTGTCATCCGTGGATCAATTTGTGTCACTAGGAAGACTACACCTCCGTCCTCTTCTATACCATCTAGCTTTTCACTGGAAAAAGGACAAGACGCTAGAAGCGGTCTCGATCCCGGTTTCCGAAAAGATGAAGTCTTTTCTGACTTGGTGAAAGGACTATATCAACCTAAGAGAGGGTCTTCCCCTGACTGTTCAGACTCCCAACCACGTTCTCTTCTCGGACGCATCGGACGTAGGCTGGGGTGCGACATTAGACGGTCGGGAATGCTCGGGAATATGGAACTCGAGTCAAAGGACAATGCATTTCAACTGCAAGGAGCTACTGGCAGTACGTCTGGCCTGGAAAAGCTTCAGGTCTCTCCTTCAAGGCAAAGTGGTGGAGGTGAACTCGGACAACACCACGGCTTTGGCGTACATCTCCAAGCAAGGAGGGACCTACTCTCTGACGTTGTACGAGATCGCAAGGGACCTCCTCACCTGGTCAAAAGGTCTAGACATATCACTAGTAACGAGGTTCATCCAAGGCAACTTGAATGTCATGGCAGATTGTCTCAGTCGGAAGGGACAAATAATTCCAACAGAATGGACCCTCCACAAGGATGTATGCAAGAGACTTTGGGCCACCTGGGGCCAGCCAACCATAGATCTCTTCGAAACCTCGATGACCAAGAGGCTCCCAATATTTTGCTCACCAATCCCGGACCCAGCAGCAGTTCATATAGATGCCTTTCTCCTAGATTGGTCACATCTAGATCTATATGCATTCCCTCCGTTCAAGATTGTCAACAAGGTACTGCAGAAGTTCGCCTCTCACGAAGGGACAAGGTTGACGCTAGTTGCTTCCCTCTGGCCCGCGAGAGAATGGTTCACCGAGGTACTTCGATGGCTAGTAGACGTTCCCAGAACACTTCCCCTAAGGGTGGACCTTCTACGTCAGCCACACGTAAAGAAGGTACACCAAGGCCTCCACGCTCTTCGTCTGACTGCCTTCAGACTATCGAAAGACTCTCGAGAGCTAGAGGCTTTTCGAAGGAGGCAGCCAGAGCGATTGCTAGAGCAAGGAGAACATTCACCCTTAGAGTCTACCAATCGAAGTGGGAAATCTTCCGAAACTGGTGCAAGTCAGTATCCGTATCCTCGACCAGTACCTCTGTAACTCAAATAGCTGACTTCCTCTTATATCTGAGGAAAGAACGATCTCTTTCAGCTCCCACTATCAAGGGTTACAGAAGCATGTTGGCATCAGTCTTCCGTCACAGAGGCTTAGATCTTTCCAACAATAAAGATCTACAGGACCTCCTTAAGTCTTTTGAGACCACGAAGGAGCGTCGTTTGGTTACACCTGGTTGGAATTTAGACGTGGTACTAAGATTCCTTATGTCAGACAGGTTCGAACCGCTACAATCAGCCTCCCTGAAAGATCTCACCTTAAAGACTCTTTTCCTGGTATGCTTAGCCACAGCTAAAAGAGTCAGTGAGATTCATGCCTTCAGCAAGAACATCGGATTCTCATCCGAAACGGCTACATGTTCTACAACTTGGTTTTCTAGCCAAAAACGAGCTGCCTTCTCGGTCTTGGCCAATATCGTTCGATATTCCAAACTTATCGTATGGTTGGAAATGAACTAGAAAGAGTCTTATGCCCTGTAAGAGCTCTTAAGTTCTATTTAAAACGAACTAAACCTTTACGAGGCCCGTCTGAAGCTTTATGGTGTTCAGTTAAGAAACCATCTTTGCCTATATCAAAGAATGCTTTATCCTATTTTATCAGACTGTTAATACGAGAAGCTCATTCCCATCTGAATGAGGAAGACCAAGCTTTGCTGAAGGTAAGGACACACGAAGTTAGAGCTGTCGCAACTTCCGTGGCCTTTAAACAAAATAGATCTCTGCAAAGTATAATCGACGCAACCTATTGGAAAAGCAAGTCAGTGTTCGCGTCTTTTTATCTTAAGAATGTCCAGTCTCTTTACGAGAACTGCTACACTCTGGGACCATTCGTAGCAACGAGTGCAGTAGTGGGTGAGGGCTCAACCACTACAATTCCCTAATTCCATAACCTTTTTAATCTTTCTCTTGAAATGTTTTATTATTGTTTTTGGGTTGTCCGGAAGGCTAAGAAGCCTTTCGCATCCTACTTGATTTGGCGGGTGGTCAAAGTCATTTCTTGAGAAGCGCCTAGATTAGAGGTTTTGATGAGGTCCTGTTGTATGGGTTGCAACCCTTGATACTTCAGCTCCTAGGGGTCGCTCAGCATCCTAAGAGGATCGCGAGGCTCCGTAAGGAAGACGTACTTAAAAAGGCAGAGTAATTGTTCAAGTCGACTTCCTTACCAGGTACTTATTTATTTTAAGTTTGTTATTTTGATAACTGCTAAAATGAAATAAAAAATCCTTAGCTCATAATAATGTAAACATTTATTGCTGGTCTCTACCCACCCCCCTGGGTGTGAATCAGCTTATATAATCACCGGCTAAGTTAAATATTGAAAAATGTTATTTTTATAATAAAATAAATTTTTGAATATACTTACCCGGTGATTATATATTAAAGGACCCTCCCTTCCTCCCCAATAGAGACGCAGTGGACCGAGGAGAAAATTGAGTTCTTTGTTTACATTGAGTACTGAGTACCTGCACGACAGATGGCGCTGTTGAAGTACACCCCCTACCTGCATAGCGATCGCTGGCGGATTTTTAACGTAGAGTTTTCTGTCGAGCAACAGAGTTGCAGCTTATATAATCACCGGGTAAGTATATTCAAAAATTTATTTTATTATAAAAATAACATATTATTATCATCTAAGCTACAACCCTAGTTGGAAAAGCAGGATGATAAAAGCCTATATCATTATTACTACTATCTAAGCTACAATCCTAGTTGGAAAATCAGGATGCTATAAGCCCAAGGGCTACAACAGGGAAAAATAGCCTGGTGAGGAAAGGAAATAAAGAAATCAGTAAACTACAAGAGAAATAATGAACAATTCATATAGAATATTTTAAGAATAGTAATAGCATTAGAATAGACCTTTCATAAATAAACAGGACTTATGTCACCCTGTTTAACATAAAATCATTTGCTACAAGTTTGAACTTTTGAGTTCCACCAATTCAACTGCCTAATTAGGAAGATTGTTCCATAATTCGGTTACAACTGGAATAAAGCTTCTAGAATACTGTTTAGTATTGAGCCTTATGATGAAGAAGGCATGGCTATTAGAATTAGCTGAATATCTTGTATTATGAGCAGGATGGTGCTGTCTGGGAAGATCTAAATGCAAAGGATGGTCAGTGTTATGAAAAATCTTATCAACTTGCATAAATGACTAACTAAATGACATTACCAGAGATTAATATCTATATCAAGAATAAGAAATTTAATAGACTGTAAGTTCTTGTCCAGCAAATTAACATGATGCTCAGTTGCTGAAGATCAGACAGGAGAACAATACTCAAAACAAGGTAGAATGAAAGAAGTAAAACACTTTTTCAGAATAGATTGATCAACAAAAATCTTGAAAGACTCTCAATACGCCAAATTTTTTGTGCAATTGATGAAAAAACAGACCAAATGTGTTTCTCAAAAGTAAATTTACTATCGAGAATCACACCTGAAATTTTAAAAGAGTCGTATAGAGTTTAAAGAAACATTGCTAATGCTGAGATCCAGTTTTTGAGGAGCCACTGTCCCCGACCTACTTACAACTGTACTTTGAGTTTTGTTAGGATTCAACTTCATGCCCCACAATTAGCACCTTGCACTAATTTTAGTTAGATCTCTATTAAGAGATTCAGCAATCCTAGATTTACATTCAGAAGATGTAATGGAAGCAAAGAGAATAACTTCATCTGCATATGCAACGAGCTTGTTTTCTAGGCCAAGCCACATATCATGTGTGTGTAGTATGAAAAGTAATTGGCCAAGAATACTACCTTGAGAAATACCAGATATCACATTCCTATACTCACTATGAGGCCCATCAACAACAACTTTTTGCGATCTATTACCTAAAAATACAAGAACGATGCTAAGAAAAGACCTACATACTCCAAATGTTTGAATTCGAAAACAAGGGTCTCATGATTAACAAGGTCAAAGCTAAAATAAAGGCTAATCTTGACCAAAATCAAGGGATTTCTGTGCAGCATTGGAGAGTGTAAGAAGAGCATCTCATGCTCCAAGGTCTTACGAAAGCCAAATTGCAAACAAAAGAACAGATGATTACCTTCAGCATTCTACCCCATACGTTGTTAAGATTCCTGTTGTAATGTAGGAAAAATGGCCTGATCCTTAGGAAGCTGCTTTCCCTCTTCTGGCGGTAGTATTGTCTCTCATCCTTGGCCGATACCTTTGGGGTTGGTCGAACGGCTGTGAGCCCGATATGATAATCTTGTATTAGATGCAGGTGTATTGTCTAGGCGGGGACCTAATACTGCACCATTCTTGCCATGAATGGGAGCCATTTATCTCCATCAGAAGTGAGTAGATGAGCTCATCCACTAACTGATTCCTTCTGGGTCTATTAGGCAGAGTGGGAGCCTGGTGTGACAGCTACGGCTGCGGCATTGAGTTGATTGGTCTCCCAAAAAAATTCAAATCCAGTGATGATGAAAAGGTCTGGATTTTTGTAACAGCTAAAGATTTATAAAGCACAAATAAAAACTTAAGATCCGAATAGTATTTTTAATCCATATTAACAAAATCTGTTTAAAGGTGAACCATTTCACCTATAGTTATTTATGTATATATATATATGTATATATATATATATATATATATATATATATATATATATATATATATATATATATATATATATATATATATATATATACATACATACATACATACATACATACATACATACATACATACATACATATCTATATAAATATCAAGTATATATATTTTTATATATTGAGCCTATAAAACATATATATAATATATATATATATATATATATACATACAGTATTACATATTAAGCATTACATATTTTTTTAAATGTCTTCTAGATCATTTTTTCGTTGTCATGGGTCTACCTTTTTTTTTCTTTTTTTTTTTTTTTTGCTGACATTTGTGTTGTTATTGAGTGGCATTTTTTGTTGTTAATTCTCTTGACTAGTAGCAATATTAGGAGCGTTAAAGGCAGCAGTAAAAGTAGCAATTACTCTGTCGTCGTAAGGCGATGGAGATACATTCTTTTTTCTTCTTCCTCTTTCTCCTTTTCTTCTTTCCTCTCCTCCTCCTCCTCCACTTTCTTCTTTTTCTTCTTCTTCTTCTTCTTCCCTCTCCTGTTCGTCTTCTTCCCTCTCCTCCTCCCCCCTTTCTTCTTCCCCTCCTTATCCTCCTCATTCTTCTTCATCTTCTTTTTCCCCGCCTCCTCCTCCTCCTCCTCGTCCTCCTCCTCCTCCTCCTCTTTCTTTTTCATCTTCTTCTTCCCCTCCTCATCTTCTTCCCTCTCCTCTTCGTCTTCTTCCCTCTCCTCCTCCCCCTCTTTCTTCTTCATCTTCTTCTCCCCTCTCCTCCTCCTCATTCTTCACCATCTTCTTCTTCCCTCTCCTCCTCCCCCTCTTTCTTCTTCATCATCATCTTCCCTCTCATCCTCCTCATTCTTCTTCATCTTCTTTTTCCCCGCCTCCTCCTCCTCCTCCTCCTCCTCCTCTTTCTTCTTCATCTTCTTCCCTCTCCTCCTCCTCTTCTTCCCTCTTCTACTCCTCTTTCTTTTTCATCATCTTCTTCCCTCTCCTCCTGCTCCTCTTTCTTCTTCATCTTCTTCTTTCCTCTCCTCCTCCTCCTCCTCCTCCTCCTTCTTCTTCTTCCTCCTTCTTCTTCTTCTCTCATCTGCGGCATAACTTACACAACATAAATAGAGCTAGCCACTCCCCGAACAAAAGTATGTGGTCCCATGGCGATAAACACATAAATAAAAGCTAAAAGAAAAAAAAAACAATCCCATGTGTTTTTCGTCATTTGGAAACGATCTCTAGACTCAGATGACTGCCTCAGTTGTGGTGGAAAACTTTTAAGGTAATTACCCTAGTTTGAGGTAATTTCCATAGTTTCAAGGTAATTCTAAGGAAATTTGAATTATTTTAAGGTAATCTAAGGTAAAAAGCAGCAGCAATTTAAGGTAATGGCCAAATGGCACATGCTCGAGTTTAAATCCTTGGTGGAAGCTTCCTCTCATACCTGTCATTCAATGTCACGTCGTAATAAATGACATTCTTTATTTTTTCATTTGTCATTCTCGAGTGGTTTCTCTCTCTCTTTTGCGTCGTTGGCACCGGGAAATGACGCAGTAAATGACGCAGGGGATGTTCGCCGCAGAATCAGTTTGAGATGTAGAAGTACCTGTGACTATAGGTGGTTTCCTCAGTAGGGGTTTAGTACAGTTTAAAAGCCGCTCATGAATGGTAGAGGTAAGGGACATTGATATTGCCCTATCAAGCAGGACAATGCCCAAGAGATTGACCATATATATATATATATATATATATATATATATATATATATATATATATATATATATATATATGATCAGCGGCCAAGCCCCCTCTCCACCCAAGCTAGGACTAAGGAGGGCCAGGCAATGGTTGCTGATGACTCAGCAGATAGACCTATAGGCTCCCCTTAACCCCCCATCCTTCGCTCATATGGTGAGGTTGCAATACCAAAAGAACTAACGAGTTTGAGCGGGACTCGAACCCCAGTCTGGCGATCACCAGTCAGGGACGTTACTACATAGGCCACCACAGCCTTCATTAATTTAGGCAGCTTTATATTGTAGCTGGCAACGCTGGGTTTAGCAAAAAAGAAACTGTTGGCAACGCTGCTTGTAAAACAAAATTGCTAAGCTTGTAATCACGTGATCAGAAGCATCTTTATTAATTTTACGAAGCGCTATATAGAAAGAAAAATTATATAGTTAACACGACTTTATAGTATTAATAGATCTACTTTTGATCACGGGTTTACAAAGTCAGTGACACTTTTTATAGGCAGCGTTGCCAACTGTTAATCTTTGCTAAACACATTGTTACCTTCTACAATGTACAGCTGTTAGACGTCTCATTATTATTATTATTATTATCACTACTACTACTTCTTGCTAAGCTACAACCCTAGTTGGAAAAATTGGATGCTATAGGCCCAGGGGCTCCAACAGGGAAAATAGCCCAGTGAGGAAAATACACAAGGAAAAATAAAATATTTTGATAACAATAACATTAAAATAATTATTTACAGTATAAACTATAAGATTTTAATAAAACACGAGGAAGCGAAATAAGATAGAACAATGTGCCCAAGTGTACCCTCAACCAAGAGAACTCTACCCCAAGACAGGGGAAGACCATGGTACAGAGGCTATGACACTGCCCTAGACTAGAGAACAATGCTGCTGACCATAGCTAAAGAGTCTCTTGTACCCTTACCAAGAGGAAAGTGGCCACTGAACAATTACAGTGCAATAGTTAACCCCTTGGGTGAAGATGAATTCTTTGGTAATCTCAAGTGTTGTCAGGTGTGTGAGGACAGAGGGGAATCTGTAAAGAATAGGCCAGACTATTCGGTGTATGTGCAGACAAAAGGAAAATGATTTGTAACCAGAGAGAAGGATCCAATGTAGTGCTGTCTGGCCAGTAAGGATCTGATAACTCTCTAGTGGTAGTGTCTCAACGGGTGGCTGATGCCCTGGCCAACCATGAATTGTACTGGAATTAATGACGCCAACTGTACCTTCAGTGCAGCTTATGCGGTGAACTGTAGGAGTTTCTTTGGGGCACTAGCTACGCTTACATTACATCCTTCTACTTCATCTCGGTTTTTGCTTCCTTTTTTCCATCTTGTGGTTCAACTTATCCTAACTTTTACTTCGTAACTTTACTGCTAGCTTTTCCCCTAGTTGCCCTAGGCCGATGATAGGCCTCACAGGCCCCTGCACCGAGCTGCGTAGTTTAAAATTCTTAAATTCAATAGATCGTTTTAAACACCATTGTTGGCGACGCTTTTGAGCGAGAACCGTTGTAATTTATTTATTCGTTTATTTATTTATTTTTTTTTTTTTGCGTCTTTGGCTTCGATGGATTATTCAGGTCTAAGTCATTGCCGAAGCGGTAATAGTATAAATAGCCATAACAGGAGCAGTTTAGGCTAAATCCTTACTGGCGCATTTTATGCGAAAACTTCTTTCCGCTGCAGTTCATGTTGAAATGCATTAATGGCGCATTTTATAGGAAAAAAAAAAAGAAAAAAAAAGACGAATGCAGTTCATGCTAAAAACTTCTTTCCGGCGCAGTTTATGCAAGAATCTCTTCCGGCGCAGTTTATGTAAAAACCCTTTTCCGGCACAATTCATGCTAAAACCCCTTTCCAGGGCAGTTCATTCAATAACCCTGTTCTGGCGCAGTTCATGCAACAATCCTTTTTTTGAGCAGTTCATGTAACAACCCTTTTCTGGTGCAGTTCATGCAACAACCTTTTTTCTGGCACAATTCATGTAATAACCCTTTTCTGGCGCAATATATTAAAAACCCCCATTCCCGCGCAGTTCATGCAACAACCCCTTTCTGTCGCAGTTCATGCAACAACCCTTCTCTGGTGCAGTTCATCCAACAACCCCTTTCCAAGTAGTTCATGTAACAATCCTTTTCCGGTGCAGTTCATGCAACGACCCTTTTCTGGCTCAGTTCATGCAACAACCCCTTTTCGGTGCATCTCATGCAACGACCCTTTTCCTGCGCAGTTCATGCAACAGCCCTTTTCCAATGCAGTTCATGCAACAACCGTTTTTTTGGCACAGTTCATGCAACGACCCTTTTCCGGCTCATTTCATGCAATGAGATACTACCGCTAGAGAGTTATGGGGTCCTTTGACTGGCCAGACAATACTACTTTGGATGTTCATCTCTGGTTACGGTTCACTTTCCCTTTGCCTACACATACCTCGAATAGTCTGGTCTATTCTTTACAGATTCTCCTCTCTCCTCATACACCTGACAACACTGAGATTACTAAACAATTTTTCTTCATCCAAGTGGTTAACTTCTGCACTGTATTCTGTGGCTACTTTCCTCTTGGTAAGGGTAGGAGAGACTCTTTAGGTGTGGTAAGCAGCTCTTCTAGGATAAGGACACTCCAAAATCAAACCAGTGTTCCCTAGTCTTGGGTAGTGCCATAGCCTCTGTACCATGGTCTTCCACTGTCTTGGGTTGGAGTTCTCTTGCTTGAGGGTACACTCAGGGCACGCTATTCTATCTAATATCTCTCTTTCTTGTTTTGTTATAATTTTTATAGTTTATATAGGAAATATTTATTTTAATGTTGTTGCTGTTCTTAAAATATTTTATTTTTCCTTTTTTCCTTTCCTCACTGAGCTATTTTCCCTGTTGGGGCTCCTGGGCTTATAGCATCCTACTTTTCCAACTAGGGCTGTAGCTTAGCAAGTAATAATAATAATAATAATAATAATAATAATAATGACCTCTTTCCGATGTAGTTTATACTAAAACTCCTATCCGATTCAGATTAAGTAAAAGTAGGTAGCAGTTTAGAAAGCACTGGCAGTAGAAGAAGTAGAAATACTTTAACCTCTCACAGAGGGACATGGTTGAACAGGAGAGGTCGTTAAGGGTCGCGGGTAACACGTAAACAATGCTATTTGGCTTGTCATTTATCCGC
>NC_090748.1:97571615-97574115 GCF_036898095.1 Palaemon carinicauda
CGCATCCCTTATATAACAAAGATCTAGTTTCTGGTTATATATATATATATATATATATATGTATATATATATATATATATATATATGTATATATATATATATGTATATATATATATATACATATATATATATATATATGTATGTATATATTTATATATTTATTTCCGGTCACGCTCCAACCGCTCGGCTCTTCCTGTGTTTCGTGTAGGGTAGAGAGAGAGAGAGATTAGTCATACCCTGGTGAGAATGTATTGCGTGTTTATGAACATTATTGACGGGTCGTGTACACTACTGTAGTATGTGTGTATGTGTGTACATATATATATACCCAAACAAAGACAAATTGATGTTATTTTTCCTGGTCTGGAGGATATTTGTAAAGTAAAGAATAGTTTCATTGCTATAAGCCCAGGGGGTCCAGCAGGGAAAATAGCCCAGTGAGGAAAGAAAACAAGGAAAAATAAAATATTAAAAACAGTAACATTAAAATAAATATCTCCTATATAAACTATAAAAACTTAACAAAACTAGAGGAAAAGAAATAAGATAGAATAGTGTGCACGAGTGTACCTTCAAGCAAGAGAACCCAAGACAGTGGAAGACCATGGTACAGAGGCTATGGCACTACCCAAGACTAGAGAACAATGGCTTGATTTTTGAGTGTCCGCAATTTCTTCTCCTAGTCAGCATCTCCAGCTGTAAGCTGTGCTCGTCTGTTATTGTATTGAGAAAAGTCTAAAGAGATGATATCTAGATCTTATATTAAAGACTATTTTGTATTTTTCAGCTTTATTTGTTAAACAAAAATTCCTTATCCTTAATCTGGATATTAATTTTTGGCACTGTCAGTTCTTTTGGCATTATTATTATTATTATTATTATTATTATTATTATTATTATTATTATTATTATTATTGTTATCGTTATTATTATTATTGTTATTAGTATTATTTTTATGATTTTTATTATTATAATTTTTATTATTATTATTATTATTATTATTATTATTACTAGCTAAGCTACAACCCTATAGTCCATTTCTTTTAGCGATGCATATTTGCACCGACTCGCGGCGGTGCCCTTTTAGCTCGGAAAAGTTTCCGGATCGCTGATTGGTTGGACAAGATAATTCTAACCAATCAGCGATCAGGACACTTTTCCGAGCTAAAAGGGCACCGCCGCGAGTCGGTGCAAATATGCATCGCTAAAAGAAATGGACTATAGTTGGAAAAGCAGGATGCTATAAGCCCAGGGGCTCCAACAGGGAAAATATCCCAGTGAGGAAAGGAAACAAGGAAATAAACAAATTACAAAAGAAGTAATAACAATCAAAACAAAATATTTTAAGATCATCAACATTAAATATTAAATTAGATATATCATATATAAACTGTAAAAATTTCATAAAGGCAATAGGAAGAGACACTAGATAAAAAAGTGTGCCCGAGTGTACCCTCAAACAAGAGAACTCTAACCCAAGACAGTGGAAGACCATGGTGGTAGTAGTAGTAGTAGTAATAGTTGTAGTAATAGTAGTGGTAGCTAAGCTACAACCCTTGTTGGAACAGTATGATACTATAAGTCCAGGGGCCCAACAGGGAAAATAGCCCAATGAGGAAAGGAAACCAGGAAAATTAAACTATTTTAAGAACAGTAACAACATTAAAAAAAAATATCTCCAATACAAACTATAAGAACTTTAACAAAACAAGAGGAAGAAAAACAAGACAGAATAGTATGCCCGAGTGTACCCTCAAGCAAGAGAATTCTAACCCAAGACAGGAAAAGACCATGGTATTATTATTATTATTATTATTATCCAAGCTACAACCCTAGTTGGAAAAGCAAGATGCTATAGGCCCAAGGGCTCCAAACAGGGAAAAATAGCCCAGTGAGGAAAGGAAATAAGGAAATAAATAAATGATGAGAACAAATGAACAATAAATCGTTCTAAAAACAGTAATAACGTCAAAACAGATATGTCATATGTAAACCATAAAAAGACACATGTCAGCCTTTTCAACTGAAAATATAGTAGTAGTAGTAGTAGCCTCGTCTACAACCGACATCCTCCCTGAATCAAAACTTCCCTCTTGATAGATGACCAGTTCTTTTTTCGGACTCGGAATGGCATCGCCATCTTAGGCTGGTCACTGCCCTGTGTTCTATAAATATCACTTTGAACATTATTCCCCTGAGCTTTTTGAATCTGAAGTTATATTCACTCTTTAGTACTCGTATCAAACACCCAAGCCACAAAACCTCAGATATGTGTTGAAGAAATCGTGAGTAAATATCAGTAGGTTTAATCAGTCATTTATAGAATTGACTTTGATGATATGAGATTTTATGTTTTCCATATGTGCTTCAGGGGAACATTTCAAGATTATGATTGTGATTGGGAGGAAGTTTAATTCTTGTAAATATATATATATATATATATATATATATATATATATATATATATATAAATTTATATTCTTGTGTATATATATGTATA
>NC_090748.1:97579115-97589811 GCF_036898095.1 Palaemon carinicauda
ATAATAATGGTAATAATAATAATCATCATCATCATCATCATCTTCATCTCCTACGCCTATTGACGCAAAGGGCCTATGTTAGATTTCGCCAGTCGTCTCTATCTTGAGCTTTTAAATCAATATTTCTTCTCGAGTCTTTGAGAAGGGGAAAATCTAGTCAGGTGGAAAGTTCCAAATCTTACTAAAGCTGGGATTCGGAGATATTAAAACAAAATATGTAGACTGGTATTCGTAGGTGAATTTCCCGTGAATTGTAAGTGCCTGGTGTATATATTTACCTCGGCCAACGAAGTTGGTAGGAGGTTACGTTTTACCCCCTGTTTGTTTGTTTGTGTTTGTGAACAGCTTCCTGGCTACAATTTTAATCGTAGAGTAATGAAATTTTCAGGATTTAACTGTTATTTAAAAAGCTCTAAATGATTAAATTTTGGAAGGTCAAGGTGAAAGGTCAAGGTCACGGTCAAGCAAAATGTCCAATTCACGCAATCAGCCATAATTTTGGACATCGTTGTCACAGAGACTTCAAACTTGGTTCATATTTGAGTGTATGAAAATCCACACCAATTAATGCATGTTAAAGTTAAAGGTCAAGGTCAAGGTCGAGAAATAAGCTTCTTTGGCGGAGGTGTGCGCTCTACTGAGTGCCCCGCTAGTTTTTATTCGTATTCAGTGTTTGATATCGTATCCTGCTGAACTGATTGATAACAAGAGTTTTAACTGTATATTGTAAATTATGATAATGTCCCCATAACCTATTACGCCAGTCTATGCACGCAAATTTTCTTAGTTCATCAATCCGTGGTCTTCTCTATACAGAATTACCTTTATAATGGAAGATATGAAAAGGTGAAATAAAGGGAGTCATTGAAAAAATCCCTAAGGAGATTTAAATCTCCTTAGGAAAGGCTCTCTCTCTCTCTCTCTCTCTCTCTCTCTCTCTCTCTCTCTCTCTCTCTCTCTCTCTCTCTCTCTCTCTCTCTCATTAGGAATTCAAATTGGAATTTACTGCTGGGAAGCAATCCTAGAATCCTGAATTTCTAATTCGTAACAGTGAAATAATGTAAATTTAAAGATCGCTCATGGATGGCAGAGGCAAGGGAGAGTGACCATATTATACATATGATCAGTGCGCAAGCTTCCTCTCCCTCCAAGTTAGGACCAGGAAGGGCCAGGTAATGGCTGCTCATGACGCAGCAGGTAGAACTATAGGTTTTCTCAAACCCCACAATAATGGCAAGGTTACAGACACTTCAAAAAACGATGGAGCTTGAGATGTCTCGAACCCCAGTCCAGCAGATTACGAGACAGGGACGTTACCAATAGGGTAACACAACTCTATGAAGGAATTATCTGTGATCATACCCAGAAAGTCTTCACACGAACATTAAATTACTTCGACCAGTGACAGGATAGGATTAGAAATGAAACTATAAGAGAGATTATTCGAGTGGATGAGATTATGGTGAGGGGTAGTTAGAGATGGTTTGGACATGCTCTTCGCACTCCCCAAGAGAGATTAATTCACCAAACTTTCAACTGGATCCACAAGGGACTAGAAGAGTTGGAAAGCCCAGACCTACATGGCTGAGGACTATGGAGCGCGAAGTAGATGATGATGAATGGAGAAGTATTGAATTAAAATCTCAAGATAGAGACGACTGGCTAAATCTAACTGAGGCCCTTTGTGTCAATATGCGTAGGTGTTGATGACAATCAGTTTTAAGTAATATGTCTTTTGGAATTTTATAATTTCATGCAGGTAAACAGTTCACGATTTGCTTTCTTTTAAGAGGGGTTTACACCGTCCAACGGTTCGTCGAACCCTGTTGTCGAACCTGCTTGTCAAACGGTTCGTCGAACCCTGTTGTCGGACCTGCTTGTCAAACGGTTCGTCGAACCCTGTTGTCGGACCTGCTTGTCAAACGGTTCGTCGAACCCTGTTGTTGAACCTGCTTGCCAAACGGTTCGTCGAACCCTGTTGTCGGACCTGCTTGTCAAATGGTTCGAAGTGGTGGAGTCAGCCACAAATGCGTAAGGTTTGTGGACAAGGAAATCCCGCCCACAAAAGTCAAGCGAGTACAGACTTTCTACGAACCGTTCGACAAACGTGTTAGACAACCAAATACCCCGTTCACACGTTCGAACATCACTTCAAACATTTGTCTGTCAAACCGCGTTCGACGAACCGTTCGACCGTGTAAAACCGCTTTTATAAATCTACTGTATATTGTTTCCCCAATTTCGTTTCCTCCTCCCTGTTTTCCAGCCCCTAAAAATTTCTCCTTCACATGCATCTACGACCTGTCTCGACCTGCGGCATGGCCTCCCTAGCCCCAGCGCTACATATATTCTGCTGGTTGAATCGTAATCTTTCTGAAACATTTTCTCGCTATAGTCGAAGACTTCATCTCTGTTACTGGGTTTTCCCTCGTTATTTGGCTACATCTTTTGTTTCTTCTTCTGTTGTTGTTGTTGTTGTTGTTGTCGTTCTTCTTCTTCTTCTTGTTTTTTATTAGTATGAGACCTAATTCCCTCCCCATTTAATGAGACCAAAACATATGTATTATATAGTCCGTCTATAGACCATTATCCTCCTTTGCTAGGGCAATGTCACTGTCCCTTGCCTCTGCCATTCACAAGAGACCTTTAAAACCTTAAACCTGCTTCATGTTTTGAGTGTAAATACATTTCCAATCTGTGAGATTGCTCAATACTTCAGAGTCACTATAATTCGGCTAATGCAGTGGTTCCCAAACTATCTTACCTGACACCCCCTTTTTGCTTCCAGTAGACCCATACGCCCCCACTCCTCTCTTATTTTTATATGAAATGATTCTTACATTTATTTCTTAGCATTGTACAGGAAAATAGATTTCTGTTTGTATTACATTTTAATAATGAAAGCCACTCAAACAAATAATAGAACACTCCAGTAACTAAAAACGAATCATTTGGTTCAAAGTGAGCGAAAAAAATTTTGAACATTAGCATATTGGCAAAATTGAGTTACAATTTTAAGAATAGATAATTTGAAAACATGGCATATAATATTTGGAAATACTTATGAGACTAAGGCACAATTTCTGGTCAAATTTAGTGAGATGGATGCATGTATGTAATAACAGATATATATTTGTTATTTTAATGATTTTATTTTTCTATTAAACAAGTAATTTCGAGCAGATGACTTCACTCCCCCCTTGTATCGTCCTCACGCCCCTCTTGTATCGTCTTCACGCCCCCCTTGTATCGTCCTCACGCCCCCCTAGTGGGGCGCGCCCCCCAGTTTGGGAACCAATGGGCTAATGGGACAGGACTTGGGCCAAGGTAATTAGTCACTTATTTATTCAGAAGCGTTGGTCGCTCTTGGGAAACTGTGAGTTGCTCTCTTAACATAAACACCCCATTCACACATCATCACGAGAGCGAATTCTTATTTAACAAATTTAAAATCCAAGACAGAAAGTAGGAAAAAAGATTCACAATTTTGTTCCCGTTTTCTTTCTTCTGCTATATCTCTATTCCCGTTTTCTTTCTTTTAATATACTACCTTTCCCGTTTTCTTCTAAAATATCTCTTCCCATTTTCTTTTACTATACTGCTATTTCTGTTTTCTGCTCCCGTTTTCTTGTAAGATACCTCCCTTCCTGTTTTTTTCCTTCTAAAATACCTCTGTTCTAGTTTTATTTTTTGTAAAATATCTCCATTGCAGTTTTCTTTCTTCTAAGATACCTATAATCTCGTTTTCTTTTAAAATACCTCCGTTTCTAGTTTCTTCCTTAAGAAATACTTCCGCTTCATTTTCTTTATTCTAGAATACCTTTATTCCCATTTTGTTTCTTCTAAAATACATGTTTTTTTTATTCTAAAATACCTCTGTTCCCATTTTCTTTCTTCTAGAATACCACTGCTCCCATATATTTATTTTAGAATACCTCTTTTCCTGTATTCTATTTTCTAAAATACCTCTCCGTTTTCTTCTAAAATACATCTGTTCCCATTTAGTCCTGAAAATACCTCTGTTTCCATTTTCCTTCTAAAATACCTCCTTTCCGGTTTTCTTTGTTATAAAGTATCTCCTTTCCTGTTTTCTATCTTCTAAACTACCTATTCTCATTTTATTCATTCTAAAATACGTTTTCCCATTTTCTTCTAAAATACCTCCATTCACGTTTTTATTCTATTAAAATGCCTCCTTTCCCGTTTTATTTCTTCTAAAATATATGTTCCCAATTACTTTATTCTAAAATACCTCTGTTCCCGTTTTCTTTCTTCTAAAATACATGTTACCATTTCCTTTATTTTAAAATACCTCTGTTCCTGTTTTCTTTCTTCTAAAATAAATGTTCCTATTTTCTTTATTCTAAAATACCTCCGTTCCCGTTTTCTTTCTTCTAAAATACATGGTCCCATTTTCTTTATACTAAAATACCTCCATTTCCCGTTTTCTTTCTTCTAAAATACATGTTCCCATTTTCCTTATTCTAAAATACCTCCGTTCCCGTTTTCTTTCTTCTAAAACACATGTTCCCATTTTCTTTATATTAAAATACCTCCGTTCCCGTTTTCTTTCTTCTAAAATACATGTTCCCATTTTCTTTATTCTAAAATACCTCTTCCCATCTTCTTTTTTCAATCTTGCTGCCCAACCTCTTAACTTTTAGATTGAAGGGCCTCCTAGGACCCAACGCTGCACCTTATGCAATTAGACCCGGTAAATAGTGTGATCAAGAGTACTTAACCCTTTTGCCGTCTGTCAAACGTTACCGAATCGTGGTCAGGCCTTGAATGGGTGACCGGAATTAAAAACAGACACCACGGATTATTAATTGAATTTGCAACAGACCAGAGGAGTCGGGTCTGAGCAAACCTGAGTCAAGTTGAGGCTTGGAAACTAGCTATATTGTTTATTACTTCTCTTGTAGTTTGTTTATTTCCTTGTTTCCTTTCCTTGATGGGCTATTTATCCTGTTGGAGCCCTTGGGCTTATAGCACCTTGCTTTTTCAATTAGGGCTATAGCTTAGCATGTAATAATAATACTACTACTAATAATAATAATAATAACAACAATATTATTATCATTATCAATATTATTATTATTATTATTATTATTATTATTATTATTATTATTATTAACAGAAAATCACAAGAAAATAAGATATTGAAAACAAATTAAAAAATTCGAAAGAAAATAATAATTTATGAAGCTAATAATAATTATGTGCACATCTTACTTATTACCTCAAGGTCATGAAATCATGTGCCTTATATATACATGTTATATAATCTAAAGAGTCGAGTGAGAACAACAGATTATATAAAAGAAGAAGAAGAAGAAGAAGGTATTTCAGATAGCTTTTGCATCCTCCGGGGAGGGTCTCGCAATTTCTCGCATTTTCTCGCAGTTTCTCACATTTTCTCGCATTTTCTCGCATTTCTGTTCTTCCTGCAGCCTCTTTCTCTTCGTGGAAGTGAAAGAATGAGGATTGATAATAATGATAACGATAGTATTGAAGGTGATGATAATAAGTGATAGTAATATTAATGTGTATTTATGTTCTTTAAAGTGGTTTATTTCATATTTAATGGTTTTCACGGTGTTTTATGTGCGAAATCTTATGGTATACATATATATATATATATATATATATTTATATATATATATATATATATATATATTTATATATATATATATGCCTATACAATAATAAATTGATTATATACATATATATATATATGTATATATGTATGATATATATATATATATATATATATATATATATATATATATATATATATATATATATACACACGTGCACATACACACACACACACACACACATATATATATATATATATATATATATATATATATATATATATATATACACTTACATATACATACATACATACACACACACACATTCTTCAAACGCACAATCTGGCGTACCCATACACGTGTGCATCATGTATATTTGTGTATATAAAATAGAGACAGAGAGAGAGAGAGAATGAATGTATGTTTCGACTTGAGGAAGAGAGCGCACACCAACATGGTGTAATGCTGATGCCAGCCAGCTATGAGGCACGGTGCCAATCTTCTGGACCCCTGGGTGGGGTGGGGGGATGGGGGGGGGCAAGAGGCGAGTCCAAAGCGTTGTTTGGCCCTACGGTTCAGAAGTCGAGGCAGTGAACGTCCAAGAAGTCTCTCTCTCGGTCCCCTTTTTTTTCGGTTTACTCCCTTCGTAAGTGGAATATAGAAAATACTGTGGAAAGATAGTTTGTATATATATTTTTTTTTCGTGTTCACGGTATCGTTAAAGAGTGAATTAGAATATATATATATATATATATATATATATATATATATATATATATTTATATATATATATATATATATATATATATATATATATATATATATATATGTATATATATACATATATATACATGTATATATGTATATATATATATTATATAATATACATATATATGTATATATATAACTATATATGTACACAAATATATATATATATATATATATATATATATATATATATATATATATATATATATATATATATATATATATATATATATATATATATATATTCTTTACGAACCGTTGGAAAGACTGTACTATACTCCTGGTGTTGCGTAGAAAACATTTGCTTTGTGTTCAATCAGGAAAACTGTTCAATTTCATTTCAGTAATTATTTTACGTCGTGAACAGTTTTTTTTCATAAATACTGCCTTTTTATATGGCTTTTTCGCAGATTGATTAAGAAGTTTACAGTTTTTTTCATGTATTCTTATTTCAAAAGGAAAAGAAAATATTTTTGTTACTTTTGCACAGACTGATTAAAATATTAATTATTTTTATGTATTTTTATTTCGAAAAGAAAAAAAAAAATTTCTGTGCGACTTTTTTCACAATGACTAAGAAATTAAGTTTTTTTTTCATATATTTTTATTTAAAAGAAAGGAAAATTTTGTGTGACTTTTTCACACATTAACTGTGAAATTAATAGTTTTTTTTTTTTATATATTTTCATTTAAAAAAGAAAGGAAAATATTTCTATATGACTTTTTTTCACAATGCTAAGAAATTGAGTTTTTAAAAATCCATTTTCATTTCAAAAGGAAAGTAAAATTATTCAGGTGGATTAACGACAAAAGGGAGTGAGAAGTGGCTGTTCGAAATAGACATTTTAAGTGTCTACAATAGACATTTTAAGTGACTGTCCGAAATAGACATTTTAAGTGACTGTCCGAAATAGACATTTTTGCATAAGCAACTTTTGTGCAACGAAGCCCTGAGGTTATTGCAAGGAGAAAGCCTGGTTTGAGATTAGGTAAGTGGTTGTTGAATCTTCATCATCCTCGCCAAGAACTTTCTATTTTAATCATTTTTTGAACTTTCTATTTTAATAATTTTTTGAACTTTCTATTTTAATGATTTTTTGAACTTTCTATTTTAATCATTTTTTAACTTTCTATTTTAATCACTTTTTGAATTTTCTATTTTAATCACTTTTTGAATTTTCTATTTTAATCACGTTTTGAACTTTCTATTTTAATCACTTTTTGAACTTTCTATTTTAATCACTTTTTGACTTTCTATTTTAATAACTTTTTGAACTTTCTATTTTAATCACTTTTTGAACTTTCTATTTTAATCATTTTTCAACTTTCTATTTTAATCACTTTTTTAATTTTCTATTTTAATAAATTTTTTTAACTTTCTATTTTAATCATTTTTTAACTTTCTATTTTGATAATTTAACTTTCTATTTTAATTATTTTTTAACTTTCTATTTCAATCATTTCTTAACTCTATTTTAATCATTTTTTGACCTTCCTAAATAAGTTTTCGAACTTGTTATTTTAATAATTTTTTTTTTTACTTTCTATTTCAATAATTTTTTGAACTTTCTATTTTTATTCTTTTTTTAACTTTTTATTTTATATATTTTTGGGAGATTTTGAGTTGAGAGATTAGCCTATAAGTTGTATTCTTTGAATATTGTATTTTTTGGTGTTGTTGTAATCGTTTTGTTTGTTTTGAGATGTAGGATTATATTAATTGAAGGTTGTAATTTTGGGGAATTTTGAGATGCTGAATTACATTATTTTAGGGTTGTATTTTTGTTGGTTAAGAGACTTTGGATTATATTGATTGAAGGTTGTAATTTTGGGGTATAAGATGCTGAATTACATTATTTTAGGGTTGTATTTTTGTTGGTTTTGAGATGTAGGATTATATTAATTGAAGGTTGTTATTTTGGGGAATTTTGAGATGCTGAATTACATTATTTTTGGGGTGTAGTTTTGTTGGTTTTGAGATATAGGATTATATTGATTGAAGGTTGTAATTTTGGGGCATTTTGAAAGGCTGAATTACATTATATTAGTTTGTATACTTTGGATTATATTGATTGGAGGTTGTAATTTTGTGGGATTATGAGAGGCTGAATTACATTATTTTAGGGTTGTAGTTTTGTGGGATTTTGAGAGGCTGAATTACATTATTTTAGGTTTGTATTTTTGTTGGTTTTAAGACTTTAGATTATATTGATTGGAGGTTGTAATTTTGTGCGGTTTTGAGAGGCTGAATTAAATTACTTTAGGGTTATGTTTTTGTTGGTTTAAAGACTTTGGATTATATTGATTGAAGGTTGTAATTTTGGGGGATTTTGAGAGACTGAATTACATTATTTTAGGTTTGTATTTTTGTCGGTTTTGAAACTTCTGATTATATTGATTGAAGGTTGTAATTTTGTGGAATTTTAAGACGCTGAATTACATTATTTTAGGTTGTATATTGTTGGTTTTGAGACTTTGAATTATATTGATTGAAGGTTGTAATTTTGGGGGATTTTGGGATCCTGAATTACATTATTTTAGGGTTGTATTTTTGTTGGTTTTGATATGTTGGATTATGTTGATTGAAGGTTGCAATTTTTTGGTATTATGAGAGGCTAAATTACATTATTTTAGGGTTGTAGTTTTGTGGGATTTTGAGATGCTGAATTACATTATTTTAGGGTTGTATTTTTATTGGCTTTGAGACTTTTGAGTATATTGATTGAAGGTTGTAATTTTGTGGGATTTTGAGATGCTGAATTACATTATTTTAGGGTTGTATTTGTATTGGCTTTGAGACTTGATTATATTGATTGAAGGTTGTAATTTTGTGGGATTTTAAGACTATGAATTGCATAATTTTAGGTTGTATTTTTGTTGGTTTTGAGACTTAGGATTATATTGATTGAAGGTTGTAATTTTGGGTGATTTTGAGATGTTGAATTACATTATTTTAGGGTTTTATTTTTGTTGATTTTGAGACTTAGGATTATATTGATTGAAGGTTGTAATTTTGGGTGATTTTGAGATGTTGAATTACATTAATTTCGAGTTGTATTTTTGTTGGTTTTGAAATGCTATATTACATTGTTTAATGGTTATAACTTTGAGGAGTTTTGAGATACCTCATTACATTATTCAAGGATTGCATTTTTTAAATTGTTGCATTAAATCTCTTTTGTTTATGTAAGTATCTTAAGAACTAATGGTTTCATCACCCTGTTAGGTGCAATCGGTGCAATTGCGCCTCATTAAAAAAAATTGAGTATAGTTGATGACCTTTGTTTACCTTTCAAATAGATATTAACTCATATCCAAAGATAATCATGATGATGATTATGACGTTCTCCATCTATATGTTCCGCTTCGCCTTTATTATTATTATTATTACTATCCAAGCTACAACCCTAGTTGGAAAAGCAAGATGCTATAAGCCCAGGGGCTCCAACAGGGAAAATTAGCCCAGTGAGGAAAGGAAAGAAAAAGAAAGAAAGAGGAAGGCCAGCGAGACTCGTATGAAACCAGTTTGAACTGGGAATACTTTTAGTTAAGGAGGTGGAGTTAGAGGAAGAGGGAAAGGAGCCAGTGAGAGACATTTTTATAGATAGGGAAAAGACTCCACAGTGTGGCATATCTCCGATTCATTTGTTAGATTGTTTTACGTATTATATATGTATGTATGCATGGGCGTGATCATGTGATATATGGTCAGTCTCGAGGGCATTGTGCTGCTTGATAGGGCAATGTCACTGTCCCTTGCCTTTGCCATTCATGAGCGGCCTTTAAACCCTTTAAACCTTTAAAGGAGTGATATTACGGCTACCAACCCGTAAAGAATAATAACAAAGTAGGATAAAAATTACGGTCGCCTGTATTTTACTGAAATACGGATGAGAACAGTATATTTTTAAGAAGAATTTCCTATTAAAATTACGGTGTTTTTAACAGTATAGTACCAATTCCATTAGCTACAGTGGACGGTGGCTATGTTAGACCAACAGTGGACGGTGGTTAAGTAAGACCAGTCACATGCCTGTTTGTTAGTTTGTACGTTCACCTGATACCTTGAAGAAACTTTAGGTTTTTCCCGGCCTTGTTTTCTATTGTAAATGAATTAAATTATTATTATTATTATTATTATTATTATTATTAGCCAAGCTACAACCCTGGTTAGAAAAGCAAGATGCTATAAGCCCAAGGGCTCCAACAGGGAAAAATAGCCCAGTGAGGAAATAACTCCATTGGCGATTCAGCCTTGTCGATGCATTGCTGTGTGCCTAATTGTTTTTATTTTTTGGCAATCATCTCTCATTCTAATTTAGGAAGAT